>NW_027646125.1:0-54169 GCF_951394435.1 Stenella coeruleoalba
GATTATAGAGGATTGGAAAGGAAGATTATTCTAAACTCTGAAACATAGATTCACCAGAGGTATTAAAATAATAATAAATTTATCTTTGGTAGGTATTCCTTATTAATCACCTTCATCTACATAATTACTTGATAATATATCATGCCCATTTGCATTTGAGGGCATCAGGCCTCAGTGTGTTACATTACCTCCCCAAGCTATACATCTTATTGTGATTAAGGATGCTATTCATTTTATCCATTTTTAAATCCCTTGCTCTTTTCAACTTGCCAATCTCATAGCAAACCTTTGCTTAGAATACCATTTCTGGCTTCTTCATGATTACTGAACCATTTCCTTAAAAAGCTTGGTATTGTCTCTACAGCCTTTGTAGGACAACGGTGCTGCCAGCCTCTGATAAGCCTCTCTGCTCAGTTCTCAGTCATCCTCTAGATGCCATATTTGTGTGACCCACATCTTCATTTCCATTCCTGATCTGCCTCTAATCTACTATTCCAACAGATTGTAAATCCCAACTATTGTCTTGCTACTGGCACATCTAGCCCCTCCATGGAGCTCAATGAATTATGATAATGGCTAACATATGACAGAACAACTTAAAAAAAGGATTACGTTTAAATATTTACCATATAATGCCAACATCCTGAGTATAACAAATACCTCTTAGACATAAGAAAATGTGTTTGGCTATATCACTGAACACAGTATTTTAAAAATCTAACAGCTGGGATGGATATGTTTAACATCAGTGTTACAATGAAAGGGTGATTATGTCACATCAGTGAGAGACTGAGAGACCAAAAACAAAAAACTAGTAATTCCGTAGTAGAATTACTACGGAATATTTTTTTTAATGGAAAGGACCTTGGGCATCATCTGGTTATTTTTTCTAATGAAGTATAGTTGATTTACAGTTAGTGTTAGTTTCTGGTGTACAGCAAAGAGATTTATTCATATATATATATATATATATATATATATACACACACACACACACACACACACACACATACACACACACACATTTTCCGATTATTTTCCATTATAAGTTATTATACAATACTGAATATAGTCTCCTATGTTTACAGGAATCCAAGCCTGCCCTGGGAAGGCTGCTCAGAATGAAGTCCATGCTTTAATTCCACCCTATCGCCAAGCCACGTGGACCCCTAACTGGGAGCTGCAGGATTATGACTATTTAATCCTCCTCTGTGCATTTCCCCTTGCTTTTTTTCCTGCTTCCAAACCCCAACTCTGTCTCATGTTTCTATCGGCCAAGAGAGAGCCTTGGACCAGCCCACCAGCAAGCACAGTCCTCCTGGGGTACAGACCACAATCTGCCCATCACCCGGGTCGGTTGGGCTGAGACATATGAGCACAGCCTGGTGTTTTCAGCTGCTTCCCGAGCAGAAGGGCAGGAGGCAGGGCCTCCATGCACAGGACTGGGAAAGTGGTGGCCCTGCTCGGGGTTCCTTGTCTTGCACACCTTCGTGCCTGGGCGTTACTCCGCTAAGGAGAGTTTTCTCTACATTTAGCAAAAGCAGGGCGAGTGCCTAGGAAAGTTACACACATTGGTCCCTCAAGTAACAGCCCTACCCTTGGCCAGGGAGACCACTTATCCAAGCAAAATTACTGGATTTTTGACTGAATATGACTTAATCTGTATGGCATAAAGAAAGGATTTCTCAGCTATTTGGCACATGGGCAGATTGTTCAGATGGTTAAATACTGCAGTGTTTTAGAACTGGAAAAATCCTACTACCTCACATGAAGGTAAGAAAACCAATGTTGAAAGAAGTCAAATGAGACACAGGGCAAGACCCAGTCTGCACATTGACTGGCAGCAGAATATGTTAGAACCAGAACTCCTGGTGCAGGTTTGTTTGCTTCTATAGGATGTGAAGTTTGTCCAGCTGGCCAGTTATTTTAAGCTATTGGCTTTTAAGTCTGGAGGTTGTGTGCAGTGGGTTGGAGAGGGGAGCCTGACCTGGAGATGGAGGAAAAGTTCAAAGCCGTCTTCGTTTCTGTTAGCAGCTCTCTCTCCCTCCTCACCAAGTGATCTCGGGAGGTGAAATGAAAGTCATGTCAGTTTATACCCAGGAGAACCTGGAAACAATAAAGGCTTAAATTTAGACAAGAAAAATGAAAACGAATGATCATCAAAAGAGGCACTCTTATGGTCAATTAAAAAAAAAAATCCTACTGAGACACTAAAGCAAGATTTGGGGATTTTCTTTTCATAGAATTGTCAGGGTGTGAGGAATTTGAGAGACATTTGTATCCAAGCTTTTCTTGGGAGATGAGGTCACTTTCTCACAAGTACTTTTAAATAAACACACACACACGCAGCTATACATATATGTACGTATATGTAGTTTATTTTAAAACCATAGTATTTCTTATTTTTCTGTATTTTGCCCTATTTTCTGCTAAAGGCCACTATGCATTCACATTTAAATGTGGCTTCAGCTTCAATTTAGCATAACATGTACCCCAATTTATTGGGTATCAAGTGGTTAACAGAAATGCCATGAATGCATATTCAAGGAGACCCTTTAGCTGCATTAAGAAGAAAGTACCAGCTTTCCTGCTAACCTAGAAATGTAATTTTTAGTTCATTCCTCAATCAGGAGGTAACTTTTCAAAGCCCAACCTGAAAGCATGAAATTTAACCTTCCTAAAGGTGAGAAGAGACCCAAATCACAGATGAGGAACAAGAATTCTTGTGGAAGTAGACTTAGCAGTTATGAAGCTGCAGGAAGATAAAGAAGCTAATCTTAGGATAATAAATACCTACAGGCTGGCATTTTGTAAGAAATGTCACTTATATAAAATGTGGAGGTTGTTGGATATCAATGTTATGTTGAAACACATTCCTACGTAATTATTTTAACTAAAGGCACCTGGTAAGGGCAAACTTGAGGCAGTTTTTTGTGTTGTCTCTTTTTTTTAATTTTAAGATAAAATAAACTTTCAGGTAATTGCTTCCCACCATTTTGCTGTTTTGTTTTGGTTTTCCCTTATACCAGCAGAAACAAAAGACATCCATCATGAAGCAGAACTTTTTTGAAGTGGGACAACCATGTGTGCCCTCCCTCAACCTTAAGGCAAGTAGACCGATTCCCTCTTCCTCTAAATTCTAGCATTCTGACTCCACAGGAAAGTACAGTAGTCCAACAGATCTACCAATACTCTCTTGTTATAAAATGCTAGAGAGTTTCTGGAGATGGAGTTCAAAAATTGCACAGGAGGCAAAGAACTTTCTAAAACAAAGAGGCTTGAGATCCTAACCCTTTTCTGTAAGGTTAGAGATTGTTAGAATATTTCTGATGGACTGAAGTAGCTTCAAATAAATTGAGCAGTCCATGAGGGACACCAGGGGCTAAGCCACTGGTGAGTCTCTGCAGGCTTCCTAGAGTCACCACCAAGGGTGGGGCAGCCCATTGCGGACGCAGCACAGGAACGGTGGCAGAACCACATGCAGCCCTCCTCCCACCACTACCCGGGGTCCTGAAGCTGAGGACACGTGGCTTGGGGAGCATGGATATCTCAGGTATGTTCAAAGAGCAGCCTAACAGTGGCTCAGACTGACTTTGGTAAAAGGAACATTCTCCTCCCCCAAGGAAATACCACAAGAGTGATGCACATCAGACACCGTAACCCATCCTGCCGCGGGCACAGAACCTTGAGGCTTCCTGCTCACCTGATTCAAGGTGGTGTCTGCCTGAGCTTCTGCAGTCCTTCCGCAAGGACCACCCAAGTGCTCAGCTCAACTGAGTGTAGCAGCCACACCCTAGAGAACAGCCTGGACCCTCCTGCAGGATGATCGGATTTCAGAATCCTCAGCAGTCCTTTGGGTTTATATTTTTCTCTTTGAGCTGTTGGTACCTACCCCTGAATTGCTGGATTGAGTCAGAACTTGTCCTTTTCACAGTAAGAAGAGAACTCTGGAAAAAAGAAAAACAATAGTCTCTCCATTTGCAGATGGCAGACTGGTCATAATCTGGAGGTTAAGAGAGTTCCCTGAGTTTATACACCAAACCAATGAACTGGATTATATGGCAGCTACATGAAGCTTACCATTCTGGAAGGTGAGTTTAGCCTTTCTTAGCTAATTTTTTGTTTGTGTTCCTAAATGTCCGATTTAGAGATTCCACTATTCCCACAATTTGAGGCATACGCCTGGATTGTATGGCTCCTGTGTTATTACCTTAATTCAGATTCTGAATCAAATAGTTTTATCCATCTGAGCTGCCTCCCTTACAGGATGTGAATTCACAGACTTCTTCCTTCCTTAGCATACTTCATACTATACTCACATTAGAAACACTCCACAAAAACAGTACCAAGGCTTCAAGGGAATGCTAACAGAACAAAAATAAAGAGAGACACACACACAAAAAGAATGCTGTGAAAATCCTGCTTGCTAAATAGAGGACTAAATGAAAGTGTTTTTCTGAAGTCTGCATTTTAAACATAAACAGATCTGCAAAATTCCCCTCTGAGATCCTTTCACTGTATTAACACATTCTCAAAGCTTAAAGTTTACTCTTTGAAAAATTAGCCCAAAGAATAGTGCATTGTGCTTCAAAAGAATACTTTAAGATGATCTCTCCCTGGGCGTGAAATTTTATTCTTAAGAGACTGAAGTAAAAGATAGTGAAGGTAAGATGGCAGTAAGCGCCCCCAAACAATGTTGAATTCAGTTATTAGTTTTCTTAAAGAGTTTACATTCATACTCGAGATCAATTTAAAATGGAGAATAACGATTCTAAACTAAATAAGGTTTGAGGTTTGAAAAGTAGCATTATAAGTTTAATTTATTTTTATTTTTTGTCACTTTGAATTTTACACATCTTCCTACAAATGAGTTTAGGATGATTTGCACCATTTGACTAAAACACTCATGCTCTAATATAAAGCAGCCCTCTTTCTGCTTCTCCACACCCTAAATTCACAGGCTCTTTTGACAGAGTTTGAAGCTTAATTCAAATAGATGTGCCTGCATAGAGCATCTACCTTGTACCAGGGACTGTGAGAGTAGAAAGGTAATGAAAACTTCATTCCCAAAATCAAGTTGCTCATAAATTTGTGGGTGAGGTATAATATACATAAAAATAAGACATGATGAAATAGACAAAATATAGGCAGTGTTTGCTGGAAAAAGGAGCAGAGAGAAATTCATTGGGGCAGGACTGGGAGGGATGGGGGTGGTATGATCAGGGAATAACTGAAAATAGCCAGAGTCAGCCTTCGGAAACTATCCTCAAAAATCAGTTTTAATTCTCCTGTGCGTGCAGATGGAAGGTGGTGAGCAGTGTATAAAGGGGGAAGCCACTGGCCTGTGTGTGGAAATTGAAGCATGGAGGGAAGAGCCAGGTGCAAGGAGACCCAGGCAGGAAGAAATGATAACCTCTGGATTCTCAGCTTTCAAATCCCAGCAACTCATTTGATTCTCACAACAGAACCAACTACGAAGACGCTGAGACTATAAAGGAACGAAACATCTCACTGGACTAGTGCCCATGTTTCATAGGTAATAGGCTGGAACTTAAAGCCGTGTCTTCTCCTTATTCTGTGCTGCAGGGAGAGAGAGAGAAAGAGAGAGAGGAGGGAGAATTAAAGTAGGAGGCTTTCCAGATAACAAATAACTAATGCCATGTGCTTTCATTGTTCTGAATGTTCTCCTAATTGAGAATTACATGAGGTTCTTTGCAAACTATGCCCATTTAGTGGATTGGTTGATTAATTAATTTGCTGAGGAGATTAGCTCCTCCCTCAGCAAGATGGCGGCAAGATTGATCTGCCCTCTGGAAGCCAGAATGGTCCCTTCACTGGGGCAGAGATATTTGGACACCCACAGAGAGAGGAGTATTGGGTGGGATGATTTTCCTGCACCCAACTCTCACTTCCCCTTTTCAGGCTATACATCAAGAGGGTTTTGGCATCTTTTTAACTCTGGGATTTTGACACTGCCACAGATATATTCGTAGTTTGTGTATTTTAATTGTATTTCCTTTATAACGTATGACAAAATAGCATACCCACAGGTTGTAGCAGGTGAGTTGCAAGTTGTATTATTTTAACATATACTGAAGGTGAAAGAGATGATGATTTTCTTTCATTCATTACCTTTTGTAAATGCTTATAAACTTCCAGAGTGAAGATGTCTGAATCACCATCACCTGCAGGGTTTCATTAAAAATTTTCTCTTTCCCTCCTGCCACCCTCCACTGTTGGGGAGGATTCCCATTAGATTTTTAAGGCTCCCAGATGACTTTGATGATCAGTGAAACATTGGAAATACCGAATTAGAGTACCCTAACCATGGAAGCACACATATTTAAGTGTGTTCACAATAATTACTTTAAGGATAATTAATGCTTTCATAATCAATAAATAAAGGATGAAACTGGTTATATGTTACTCTGAAGTGTATATGTGCTAAGGCAAAATGGGGTGTGTGAGGCATGAACCACCCTAGGTAAACCTGAACAGCAGAAGTCCAGATCCTGGAGAGCATAGCATAGATCCTTGCTTCTCCCAGAGTGGACCTCAGACCAGCAGCTCTGGCATCTGCTGGGAGCTTGTTAAAGTGCAGATGTATCTAGTGAGACAAATAAGAATCTGTATAGTAACAAATTACCAGGTTATTCCCACTAGGAAATTTTAAGAAGTCTTAGGTTCTTCACATTGACTGCCTGTTAGAAGCCACTGAGACAATCTTTAACATGACAATTCCAGGTTCCTACCCCAGAGAAATGATACCAGGTTCTAGGGGTGGAGCCTGGGCATTTTGGGGTTTTTTTGTTGTTGTTGTTCTGTTTTGTTTTGTTTTGTTTGTTTAATTTTTATTGGAGTATAGCTGACTTACAATGCTGTGTCAGTTTCTGCTGTACAGCAAAATGAATCAGTTATACATATACATATGTCCACTCTTTTTTAGATTCCTTTCCCATATAGGTCATTACAGAGTATTGAGTAGAGTTCCCTGTGCTATACAGTAGGTCCTTATTAGTTATCTATTTTATATAGAGTAGTGTGTATATGTCAATCCTAATCTCCCAATTTATCCCTCCCCCCCTTACCCCCTGGTAACTATAAGTTTCTTTTCTACATCTGTGAGTCTATTTCTGTTTTGTAAGTAAGTTCATTTGTACCCTTTTTTTTAAGATTCCACATATAAGTGATATCCTATGATATTTGTCTTTACCTTTCTGACTTAGTTCACTCAGTATGACAATCTCTAGGTCCATCCACGTTGCTGCAAATGGTGTTATTTCATTCTTTTTTAAGGCTGAGTAATATTCCATTGTATATATGTACCACATCTTTATCCATTCCTCTGTTGATGGACATTTAGGTTGCTTCCATGTTCTGGCTATTGTAAATAGTGCTGCAGTGAACTGAGCATTGGTGTTTTGAAACCAATGCCCAATTCTGCCTTGTCACAATACTATTTATATGAAAGAGACAAGGCTTTTCTCCCACTCAGTATTGGCAAGCCTACGAGTACCTCCTTCCATGAAGGAAACAATGGCGCTAGGAGTGCCGCCCTGTTACAGTACCCACACTTGGAGACCAGCATCACATTAGCCCCATTCACTGGCTGGGGACAGCCTTAGGGCTCTGACACCCTGTGTGTACACAATCCAGCTCCTTCATTTCCTCTGGTACCCATGAGATCAGACTGAAGCTTTGCTAATGATGAAAGTATGACAAATTACCTCTGAAGAGCCCAAGCACTCATTCTGTGGTCAGTGCCTTTCACTGTATCAACTAATTCAGAGTCTCTTTCATTTCATCAAGTGATGAAAACTGTTTTCACAATTTCTTTTACAGATTGAAGAATTAAGCTAACACATATCATCAGGTCTCTAATCTTAGGCCAATAATGAGTTTTTTTTTTTAATTTGAAGGGACAAGAAAGAAAGAAGTAAATATTGCATTTACGACTAAATTTTTCCTAACATTATGAGTATGATTTAAAAATAAAAATTAACTGCAATAGAATTTAATTGCCTTGAGTCTTATTGAATTCAAGGTTAGATGATGTGATCAGCCCTATAAAGCAAAATGTTCAATGAATCAACTCAAATTTCACAAATGCAGGTGAGGTTAAGAGTGTACAGTTTAAGTGGCATGGATCAGTGGACATCACAGAATCACTGTAAGATGTTGATCTTTGTAGTTTTCTCTTACTAAAATTTACTAATTCAGAGAAGAGGCCCTCCTTTTGTTTTTAAAGATCTTTCATAGTATTACCTGCTGGTCTTATCCTTCCCCTCCTCACATTAGATAACCAAGAACCTAAGAGATAATCAAAATGGCCATTCATTTTAAAATATCTTAATCTCATCATACCTACTTATAATCATCCATTGAGCTAGAATTTATAAAGTACATTTACATATATCACCATATTTAATGCTTTTACTATCCTCTGGGTCATTATTTCAGTTTGATTTACAGATAATGACACAAATAATTTTAATATTTCATATGCACATATTGACTTGGAGGTGACATTTCTTTGAATTACTGCTTCACATCATTGAAGATTCAAAGTTACCCTCAAGTTCCAAACTGACTTAGGAGCACCTAGTAAGAGGGTGGTGAGGCCAGGTGGTGAAACAAAGAAGCACACCTAAAGTATAATATGGCTTCAGTACTCAAGGGGCTTATAGTTTACTTGATGAGGAAAAAAGCATTTTTCAATTAAACATTTGAAATAGCAAAAAGCAACATGTATAGTGACACAGTGAGTAATACAGATAATGAAATGTTTAGAATGTGAAATGTTGGAATAACGGAAAAAGAACTTTGAGCCAAGAGAGGAAGTTCCAACTTCCACCTGGATGAGTCCTGAGAGGTCACAGTCTCTCCCTGGCCTCGCCACACTCCCCAGGAACAGGAAGGATTTGCTTAAAACATCACAGTTTCCTCTCCAACTGGAAAAGCTACTGTCTGGGGTAAGCGGAGTTTAAGTTAAGAGTGAGGACTGAGCTGGCCACTGTGGATGAAAAGGAGCTGATAATACCCAGGTGACCAGGAGAAGAGGAGGATTGGGAAGCCTGCTGCGATTTGTCATGCAACAGAAGTTTCAACTCCCACGATGTGATTCTTCTCTGAGCTCTAAGAGCCTCTCCAGCTAACGTAGCCTGAAGTCAGCTAAGTGCAGACATTAATTCTGAGGGCTCTTGGTTCAGAGTACACTTATGTTTGGCATAAATTCCTTCACCACCATTTACTGGTATGACAGTACTTACTGCACCATATCCAGTTTTCTGTGAGCATACCTGAATGCAGAAATAAACTGTATGAGTGAAGAACTGTTTGTATTTTTCTGTCAGTGTTGTCGGATTCATCTTTGCGATCCTCTTTAGACCAAATCCAGGGCCTTGCGCCTCACAAGTGCTAAATAAATGCTTGCTGAATCTGACTCTCTTGCCGAACAGAATAAGGGAGAAGCAAAGTTCACTTTTCTTTTCTCGTTCTCAGGACTGGGAGCAGGTGAGGAGCTCGATAATAGCCAGATAAAGGAGAGTTGTGGGCCATTCCTTTAGACCAGTGGCTGCAGTCTGACCATGTGAAGGTGAGTCTGCCTGGAGGAGTACGGTGTGATCATACACAGCAGATTATGAAGTAAGTCACAAGCCCCACCCACCTCTATTATGCCTTGCTACCACACCCCTTTAGGTTGCTGGCTCTGACCCGGAAATCATTTGAGTTTGTAACTCCAGATTCAGAAAACAATCAGAGCCAAGAAAAGATTTGACATAACATCTGTCTGCTAA
Source organism: Stenella coeruleoalba (assembly GCF_951394435.1). NCBI lineage: Eukaryota > Metazoa > Chordata > Mammalia > Artiodactyla > Delphinidae > Stenella > Stenella coeruleoalba. The sequence continues at coordinate 9,798 of NW_027646125.1, forward strand.
CAGCTTACATTGGAAAAAGATTTCATTATTGTGGAGCTTTTAAAACATTTAAGCAAATATAATGTAGTTCTACAAAACAAGTATCAGGTAGTTTCTCTGAGTCTCTCAACATATAATGGCCAAGATATGAAGTTTGGTTATCAGACAGAGTATAAGAAGTGGACTTCTGAAGAACATTTGTGAAAACACACCATTGGTTTTTCCAAACGTGTTCTTTGATTTTAGGCCTCCTTCTTCTCTTGGAGTAAGACAAATCTTTAAAATAAATGTTGGCAGAGACTGGGTAGCTTTTCTCCAGATGTGCATAATACAGATACTCTATCAGACCATCTACTTATATCATGACCCCAGGAAAGTTCTTGAATCTCTTTGAGTCTCAGTTTCTTCATTCATCAAGTAGAGAAATAATGCCCACCAGATAGGGTTATTTTAAGAACTCAAGAACTAATGCTTATCGAGCGCTTACTATGTTTCAGGCCCCATACTATGCGTTATACATGCACTAACTCATTTAACCTCACACTAACCCAAGGGATTAGAGACTGTTATTACCACCCCAGTTTATAGATGTGGAAGCTCAGGTGTAGGGAACGTAGGAAGTTGCCCAGGTTATACCTCGTGAGTGAGAGAGCCGGGCTCAAAGAGAGACAGCCTGAGCCTGAGACCCACATTCTTGATCCCCGGCCCCAGTTCCTTGAACCTATGAAGTGCTCAACTGTGGTTGTGCTCTCTCCTCTTGGACCTCTTCTTGACATCTTCGTCTTCTATTTCATCAGAAGTTATATGGGAGATGCTGCAACTCTAGAACAATGTGAAAATGTCCTATGTGATTTTTCCATAAGTGCAAGACTTCTAAGTATATTGCAGTATCAATTCTTAATAGTATTTCAAATGTTGGACCCAGATCCAGTTACCTCTGTTCCTGTATTCCTGTTCTGATCAAAAAATCAGAATTGCATTAGTTATATCACCAATGGAGCAGAATTGATGTTTCAGCTGCATAGGTCCAGACAATTTATTTACTTTTCCAGTAGACTGCCTCATTTATTCAGTCAAATACAGAAATACTCTCATAATATAATTTTATAAATAACAGAAAATGTATTCTTATATGCCCAAACATTTTTTTTTTTTTTTTTTTTTTTTTTTTTTTTTGCGGTACGCGGGCCTCTCACCCTGTGGCCTCTCCGGTTGTGGAGCACAGGCTCCGGACGCGCAGGCTCAGCAGCCATGGCCCACGGGCCCAGCTGCTCCGCGCCACGTGGGATCTTCCCAGACAGGGGCCCGAACCCGTGTCCCCTGCATCGGCAGGCGGACTCTCAACCACTGTGCCACCAGGGAAGCCCTGCCCAAACTTATTTTTTAAATTAAAACATTTTCTGCAGAAATATTTGTAACATGTATTATATATGTTCCTTCTGTAAGTTAGAATCTCATGGTTAATATTTTAATTTCTTGATTAATGAAGGTACATATGTACATTGAACTATACAAAATACAGTATCGCTCCAAAGCCAGCTAAGATGTGTACAACTAGTTTCCCCTTAAATGGAGATGCATCTTTGTATCCTTTTGTCATTTGTTTTGGAGAGTTTGTATCTTCTCTGTTAACATCACCTTATAGGATATCTATTCTCATTTCCTTAGTGCATTTGCTTCTACAAAATTCCTACCTGCATCCGTGTCTTCTTATGATGGCTAAACTGAGAAAGCTAACAAACAACTTAGTCAGCATCTGGTGTTAACGTAAGAGCAAATAGGTAAAGAGTATCAGCCTGATGGGTCCTTTTATAGGTAAGTTTCATAAGCATTTAGTGCATGGATTCAGGTAGCTTATATACTCACCAGGTAATTTGCCTTGTTTCACGGATCTTCCCAGTGTTCTAGACAGTTAAGACGGCCAGGTGAGTGACCCCCAGATAAAAGAGGATTTGCTGTATTTGTCTTTTACTATTAATGTACCCCAAAGTGGATAATCGCTGTGCAGCAGCTCCATTTACTTGTCTATACAAGCTAAATGCTCTATCGTAATTATCCTTCAAAACAAGTACCTACATCTGATGAGTGGCCTACACAAGTGACACTGAAGGGGTACAATTCTCATTCCTCTGATGCATCTGTCAGTGACAATCATCTTTCTGAGAATGATGGATGATACAAACAGTGAACTCCAAAAAGACCCCTGAGCTTTCAGTGGTCCTGACACTTTAACTAAAATAGGAAGCTCTTTGCTCAGAAGGAGAATTGACTCAGTGTTGGATCCAAGCTAAAAATGGCTGGGCTGTAACAGGTGATTTTTGTGAGTTATAATGAAAAGTCACCAGAGTCTGGGCATCTGTGGACATAACTAAGATGACAAGAAGACAAACATTGAACTGAGGAGCTTGTTGCCACGTTAGTAAGGGATTCGATTAAAAACATCTTATCAAATTAAAAGTATTACAGAGGACCCAGTGAGTTCCGGAAAGCATGCTAGACACATCAATCACAGGAATGGAACAGCCCAGGCCTGGTCCCTGCAGGAAGGTGCTGTGGGAACAGAGACACGTTGCTCTGTAGGCACGAATCCCTGGGACGTTCTTGAAATTAGGCTGCATTTTCCCTGCCAAGTCGTTGAAAATGAACTTTAGGCTGTCGAGGCTTAACCGAGAAATATTTGTCTTTTTAACATTTTTAGAGAGGAGGTGATAATTTGTGAAATGATTGTTAGAAAACCGGATAATTTTTGCTGTTCTTGTTGTTGGCTCTCAAAATTATACCTTTCCCACGCTGCCTGGCCACCTCCCTGTCCTCCAGAAGGAGTGGGTAACAGTTTGGACATTTTTTTTCTGGTAATGACATTTTAAGGCTATTTGTCATCTCCTAGAATACTCTGCCCGTTTTTCTCTTCAGCTCTTCAAAGACATGAGACCAGAATCTTAAAAGAGGTCAAAGATAGAATAGATTCTGAATTAGTGATTTTGATTCAGGCAGGGAAGTTCTTAAAAAGGGTGTGTCAAAAAGCATGTATGCTTTATAGTATGATGCCTAAAACAGGGGGCATCATACTATGGGGGCTGGAAATCCTAGAAGCTGTGTTATCAAGCACGTGTGTAAATATTGCCAATGGTCAAGATTTCAGAGAAAACAAATTCAGTATCAGGTTGAAGAGCTTACATATGATAAGCTCTTACATATGATACCTTATGAAAGGGAAGACAACTTGAAGATGGTTTTATCACCAAGAAAATCATGAATCAGGAACAGTGGTCAATGTGTGTCTCTGTGTGAAATTGGACTATTTAGCTAAGTGTGTTGAAGTGCTGATGATCTAGGGTTTTAATTATGACATTTGATGTAGAATTCATTTACTCATTTTCCATTCAATTCAGCACGCGTTGAGCATCTAATGGGTGCCAAGCATGAGTTAGACACTGAAGAATCACAGACAAATAAATATTTTCCCCACTCTCAAAATATTCACAATCTGAATGGTGAAAGATACAAAGAATATTTTTTCTACATTGTACCCAGGCAGGAAAATATACAAGAGTTATGAAATCATAGAAAAAGAAGTCACTAACTGCTTTGTGAGAGTCCAGAGAAGGCTTTGCATGCTGAGTTGTCAAGTAAGACCTGGTGTGCATCAAGTTCAAGGGATGCCATGTACTCCCTGGATGTGTGGACAAAAGTGACAGGGTCTCTAGCCAGAAAAGTAGGCAGCAACTGGATTGAGTACACGTTTACCAAATGATAAAGTGTGGAAATTAATCTATCAAGATGGAGAGCTGTGTAATTTTTCAAAGCACAAGAAGGAAATGATCCAGTTGTAAAGATCCAGTTGTAAAGATCAGGCTGGCAGCAGAGAAAAGCATGGATTGGGGAAGAGCAGTGTTCAGAGGTGAGCAGTCCTTAACCACACAAACGGTAGGATGTGACGGCAACGTGCTAATGGAATGAAGGAGTCGGAGATTTCTGAAAAGTACCATACTTGATGACTAATTGGACTTGTGGGGAAATGGAGAGAGGGCCATCTAGGAAGTCTGATAGGCTTCGGTGTAAGTAACAGCATTAGCTGACGTAAGAACAGAGGAGAATGAAGGTAATGAAAACAATTTACATTTATTGATTGCTCGCTGGGATCAGACGTTATACCAACTCCTTTCCATGGATTATCTTATTTCGTCCAAATGATAACCCATGGAAGGAGGCAATATTAACATTCGCGTTTTACACAGGAAAAACCAAGTTAGAAAAGTTAAGCAACGTTTACTGATCATACAACTGTTAAATGGCAGAAAGAGCAAAAAGATGCCTGCCTTTGTTCTGTAGTTACATGAAATCATAACGGCTAATACTGGACTTATCATTCTTCCCTTCTATCTCTCTCTTCACTGGAATAAAAACTTCTTAAGAAAAAGATCGTATCCCATATGGTGTGCATCTTTCTAATATCTAGTAAATGACTACTGCACAGTAGGTACAAAATAAGTTTATGCTTTGGGACATGATTAAACCTGGGATACAGAGCTGGTGGCACCACTGCCATAAACCACAATGTTATTACTTATTGGTAACTTTCCCTTAAATTCCTTATTCATTCATAATTCATATGACATAGAACACAGTCAAATACTGACAACTGCCTAGAAAGTGCCACGGAACCTCAAAAGAGCCCATGTTGTTTATCGAGCTATTGTCTCTGGGGTCCAAACCCAGCCCACACCTTGATGCTGGGTCTGGCCTATGAAAGGTCACTGTCCCTTTGCCAGCTGCTCCCCGGAGGTTCGGCCATGGGGGGTACAAGAGGAAGGCAGGAAGAAGAGGAGGGACTCACCCACCCTACTCTGCTTCCTTTTATGTCCGCGTCACCCGACAGTGGACAAGGGTTCTTCATCTGGGCAGCGATGGTTGGTTTCACCTTTCACTTTTCCCAACACCATCCAGTTGCCCCCGAGAAGGCCCGGGTCCCAGACACCCTTCTTCTATCCAAGCTTCCTCCGAGGGGCTTCTGGAATTCTCCCTCAATATCTCTGTGAGACCTCACTGTTCCCCTTTGCCTTTTAGTCTTCCAAGACCTGTATGACCAATTCCTTATATTAAAATTCTCTCTGCTAAAATAACTGGCTTCATTTCCATTTTCCTGACTAGATTGTGGCTGAAAGTGTCAGGTGTTTATTTCCCCCTTTAGAGCTGAAGGAGGGAACTTTCAAATTTTCTAGCAGAAAATTCTCCCAGGGAGGGTGTCAGGCTTCCCCTTCCCATCCATTTAGAGAGGGTTGCCTGGGTAACCCCTGCATAACAGGGTTGCAAATATCAAGAGAGGAGGCATCACCAATCAGGCCATTAAGGATCAGGTCTGTTGCTGCTCCTTCCTGAGCAAGTTTACTGCTCTCCTGTCCTGAACATCAGAGAAGAAGAGTTAAAGAGAAACTGGATCTTTTTCCTGACAATTTTTTATTATTACAATAGTAAATTTCCCTAGTTTGTTACTTTTGTGACTAGCTGTTCAACTCTGTCCTAAGTGATCTAATAGGAATTGGGCCCCAAAATGATTCCTGAGTCAAGGACTCTGGTTATAAGGGGATTGTATAAGCACAGATTTTTAAATTAATTTTCTTAAATATAATTGCTTCTATGATCGTTAATATTTTCCCCCCAAAAAAACAGAAAACCGGTCTGTTCCAAAATTTCAGAGAGCATCACACAGTGTGTCATGATTATCTGTTTTGTTTCAGCTAATCGGTAGTTCTTACCGTGTTTGGCACCAGCTGACAAATGGCAAGCCAGAATAAACTACTGTTTAAATGCCAGAAGAATCCCTTAAAGGGTTTTTAGCCTTTTAAAAAAAGAAAATCACCTTTGGTCCTGCTCCATAGGGCTGGGCATCTGAGTTGCTGCATCAGAGCATCTGTAGGCCTCATCCTGGGGGTTACTGGGTAGAGGCATGGGGGGTGGAGAAGAGGGAAAGCACTCAGAGTTGGCCATTTTCATGCATTTGGAGGATGAAGGGTCACATGAGTTGCATCACCACAGTTAGACTATAAGTCAGACTATGTCAGGGGTTGCATACATATATACGCAAAGAACAATCAATCCTCTCACTGGACTGAATGTCAATATTATGACACAGTGTGAGTGTGTTTTGTGTTTGGTAATTGCAATCATTGTTGCTTTTGTTGTGGTCATCCATTTACAATGCTTGGTGTCAGTCTATTTATCTCTTGTAAAAATAAAATACAGTGTGTGTGTGTGTGTGTGTGTGTGTGTGTGTGTGATAAAAAAAAAGAAAAAAACAAAAAACACCATGCTTTGAGCCCCAACTCCAAAAAAAAAAAGAGAATCAATCCTCTCACTTTGCAGAATTTCTTAGGGTATGTATCAAATAAGTTTGCTTTTTTCAGTCACACAAAAACCAATTTGCTATTTTCACCTTCAAAATAGCTGCTTCAGTAACACTCTACCCTCTTTGAAAGGACATGTTGCTTTAGAGTAGAACAGTTATAGGCTCTGAAGCAAAATAGGTCTTTTTTATTTTTCACTGTTCACTAATTGTGCGATCTCACCCTCACTGTCCCCATCTGTAAAATAGATCTTAAGTGGAGTAAAAGAGAAGACTTATGTGAAGGTCAAGATTCACAGCAAGACATCAATAGATCAAAAATATTAGCTCCTCTCCTTCATTGTAAAACAGAAAATTAAAAATTCACGGTAGTATATGGAGGAATTTTTCAATGCATTCAAGCTAAATAGGATTTAACTCTTACGTTATTCTCTTTTCTGTCCCCCTCAGCTTTACTGAGGTATAATTGACAAATAACTTTGCATATATTTAAGGTATTCAATGTGATGCTTTGAGATTTGTCTACACTGTGAAATGATTACCACAATCAAGTTAATTAACACACTCATCACCTCACACAGTTACCTTCTTTGCAGGGTGAGAACTCTTAAGATTTACTTTCTTAGCAAATTTCAAATATATAATAAAGTGTTGTTAGCTGTAGTCACCATGCTGTACACCAGATACTCAGAACTTATCAATCTTATAAAAAAGTTTGTTTCCTTTGACCAACCTCTCCCCATCTCCCCCACCCCCCAACCCCTGGCAGCCACCTGTCTACTGTCTGTTTCTATGAGCTCAACTTTTTAAAAAAATTCCACATATAAATGATACCCATAGAGTATTTGTCTTTATTTCACTTAGTACAATATCCTTCAGGTTCATCTGTGCTGTCTCAAATGGCAGGATTTCCTTTCTTTTTCATGGCTGAATAATATTCCATTATATTTGAATAAATATGGAAAATGTAGCATATATTTTATAGGAATTGTGTTGGTACTGTTTGTGTGAAGGACCAGGGGTAGATATTTCAAAAATTCCTACAGGTCAAATACCAAAAGCTATTCAAAAGCGCCTTGTAAGTATGACAGCCTACACTTGCCAACACAGGTGGGACATTAATCCATGTTTATTGGCAGGACTATGGCACTCAGTTCACTTGGTTGAATGGTCACATTTCAAAAGTATTAGAAACTTGATTCAAGTGGTGAACAGGTCTTCCTCTGGTCCTTGATCATCAACCCCACTGTCTGGAAATGTTTCAGAATGCAAGGGAAGCACAAGAGGGATTTTTGTGACATTTCCTTTAGCAGATTATTGTTTCCAGAGCACCTAGCTCAGTGAAAGCTTACTCCAGGATAACGAGTTTCATGTGTACACATATTGGTAGCAGCCCCCTTCCCTCCCACACCTATCACTGTATCATTCTAGACCCTGGATTGGGCACCATAGTGAAGCCAGCTGGCAGAGCTCAAGGATGCCAGCAGGGTAAGGGCACCCCCAGAACACAAGTTCATTTCTCTCATAAATAATAACCAAGGCAGGTTAATATCTGGCTTTTGTTCATCCAATAATCTACGATGCACTGAGTGATAAAAACCCTCGATGTTCAGGGCCCAGTGTGGTTTCATGTTTGGGCCATCCTGAGATGGTGAATCCCCACCCTATACAGTGTAATGAAACTTAGCTCTGAATGACCCTCCTGACACATCCCTTGAGTTTCTGTCTGTTCTGATCTGAACCTGCCCAGCAAATGGCCATGTGTTCATTTTCTTGCCTTTGAGCTCACCTTGCTGGTTGCACGAGCCTGACCAAGTAAGGCAGGCACTTTCTTGTTACATTCTTCTGGGAAACCTCCCCAGACCGACCGTGAGCACAGCCCCCTTCAAAGGGGCTTCGGACACACAGTGCTCTCCATCATGTGATGCTGCCAGCAGAGCTGCAGCCATGGGAAGAAGCAAGGTACCTGACCCAGAAATGGTCAATCCTTAGAACAGCCAACTGCCTATAGTCCAGTAATGCTGACAGCTGCTCAAAGCATCAATGGCATCCACTCTCACGGAGTTTGAATAAGAACCACACCAAAAAATGAGCAGTTCATAACCAGGGCAGAAACTAAAAGATTCCCACGGAGAAGATTTAAGCAGGAGCCCCATGAAGTGGGTCAGTATCACAGGCATCAGAATTAGGGCCCTGGGAAAGCTTCGTCTCCGTTTTGCCTGTGGATGACAGAACAGCATGGATCCTGAATTTCCTCAAGGGTATGTCCCAGATAGGTAGCCAGCTACGTCTTCTCTGTTTTCCCGTATCGGTACAACACAGTTGTCTACATTACGTGAGAAATTCTGAGTTTGTCTCATTCTTGCAGCATTCTGGTCATGACCTTGTTTTTCCTCAGTCACAGTTCTCATGGTCCCCCAGCTGTTCCACATTCACTAAGTTTCCTAGAGTGAAAACCAGCTCACCCGTTCTTTCCTCCTGCAGTCTGTTCCCCTTTGGAGCTGCTTGCATTCATCATGACCTGGACACCTGATGCTCCACCAGGAACTAGACACTTATCCAAGCTGCTCCTACATCACAGTGAATGTTGAAGGTGGGCTTTGAAGATCTCTGAGGTACTAATTCAGTTACCTCCAAATACCTATAACACCTAGGGTCATTGCTTAGGTTCAACAGGAAGCCACCTACCGACTAATTCTTGGCGAAAGAGAAGACCCTCAAAATTACTGTGCCTGTCCATCTTTTTTGATGTCTAGATTTCCTTGGCCATTGATTGTTCCAGGCTACAACTTCATAAAGCGGAAAGGCCAGTGGACTAGGAGTCAGAAGAACCTGGTTCTAGAACCTGGATTTACCACATTATTAGGCATGGGGATAGATTTAATGTCGTTGGGTCTCAGATGTCTCATGTATAAATTGGGATTATAATGCTCGCTTCCACAGACCACTTATGGTGTAGAAGGAATAGCCAAACTAGCGCTACATGGCATTTCTTAAATATCGTGAACATAGATGCATCATTTTCAAAATCTTCCCTAAAACCTATGGTGGGTTCCTTGAGTTTATGCTGTAAGATGTTAATATAAATTTCAGAGCTAGATACATATGTTACAGAACTATAGGAATATTATATTAAGAGCAGCTATTTTTTAAATGTCACTGTCTGCATTTAAGGGGTGACAATATAATTTACTTTAGTGGGAGGACTGATCCTTCATTTGCGAAAATACTTTAAGGGCCTTTGGTTATGTAAAGATCTTAAGTAACTGAGACAAGTGTAGAAGGAAATTGAAGAAAAAAGAGAGAGACTACCCTGAGCAATTATTTTACAGATCACTCTTTCCTGAGGGGTAGGAGCGGGGAGACACATCACTGTAGAGATTCTATTTTGGTCTTTAAGGATTTTCCTTTCTTCTTGGTAGATCTAAGAGAAGGTGTATGAGGGGCCTGGAACTAGGGAAAGAGCAAGGCCAGGAGTGGGATCTCTGTTCTGAGCCAGGAATCCAAGCAAGAGGCGGATGGCCAAGGGGAATGTCAGCCGTTGGGGAACCCTGTGGAAAGAACATGGTCAACAGATTTAGGTTTTTTGGTTTCTGTTTTTTAATTAATTTTTTTTTTTTTTTTTTTTTGTGATACGTGGGCCTCTCACTGTTGTGGGCTCTCCTGTTGCGGAGCACAGGCTCCGGATGCGCAGGCTCAGCGGCCATGGCTCACGGGCCCAGCCGCTCCGCGGCATGTGGGATCTTCCCCGACTGGGGCACGAACCCATGTCCCCTGCATCGGCAGGCGGACTCTCAACCACTGTGCCACCAGGGAAGCCCTGTTTTTTAATTTTTAAAGCCAGCTACTAAGTACAGCTTCGTTAACCTTTGTAGCTCCTCCGCATTGCTGAGCAGAATGAGAAGATAGGTCTGCATCCACACTTGTGATGAGGTCACAGGAAAGAGCATCTTTCCTTCCCACCAGGCATCCCTGAGGCCCCTGGAGAAGGTGGCAGGTGACCCAGGTGCAGGCGGTGATCAGAGGTAAGCAGACAGGATTGAAGCAAGGAGCTCATGCACAGAACAAAATGTGACCAGTGGAAGGTGAAAGCTACAGATTCAAAACCCAGTAGGGGAATTCCCTGGCGATCCAGTGGTTAGGGTTCGGCACTTTCACTGCAGTGGGCTCGGGTTCGACCCCTGGTCTGGGAACTAAGATTCCATAAGTCACGCAGCGAGGCAAAAAAATTAAAAAAATAACTGGTAGTTTTCAGAAAATCAGCAGGAGGGGCCCCATTACCAAACTCAAGTGTTTCACTGAACATAAATACATCCCAGAGGTTCTGGGGATCCAGCAGACCTGGGACCTCTTTGTACATCCCCAGAGGTGGAAGTCTTACCATGAAGACAAGGCAATGCAATGTCCTTTGAGAAGCTGGCTTTGAGCCCTGTGGCCTTGGGTAAGGTGCTTACATTCGGGGGCTCAATTTCCTCAGCTGCTAAGTTCCTGCAGGGCTTCTGTGAGAGGCAGAGAGAACACCTGTCAAATGCTTGGACATGGTTAGCAAATGGTAAGCACTTTGGGTATATGCAGAGGCATGCAAGTCCCATGCCAGCTGTAGGTGACAGCAATTCACGGAGGCAAACACTGAGAGTTTATTTTGAGACACACTTACGCTTGAAACACAGGCTTCCGGAGGGCAATGCCTGGCACACCGAGATTGTGTTGAGGGCCTTAGACACCACAGCATTCACTATTGAACAGCCAAGCTCTTTCCACACTACCTAGCAATTTATTTCTGGGTTAATATGAGGTGATGGTTTCAACCTGTAAATCCCATTAAGTTTGAATCCTGGTTACGTCAAGGTAGTGCATAAGAAACAAGGTTGTCATGGCAATTTACATCTGAGACTCACAGGTGATCATAGACCCTAGCTCTTGAGGCTCAAGGGACAGTATATTTTCCATGCTTCATTTTTCATCCTGGAATTCTCTTCCCCTTCCAACACCCAAAGACTCGATTGCTGGAATCTCTGTGGGGCAGAGATTGACTTTTTACATTGTTTGAATAATGCTCTGAGGTGGTAATTACAAATCTAATAGATACATTTTTATATTGGGAAATTTTATATTGGAAAATTCTATGTATCTGAGAGCTTTTAGTAATGACTATTTTTTAATCTAATAGTTTGAGGTAAACATAGGGATAACCTTCAAGCATATTCCCCTTGATAAATGTGTGATATCAACTCTGCACTGTTCTAAATAAAACCCCTTCGTTATCTAGTTTGAGGCTATATTTTCAACATTCAGCAAATAAAACGTACCTCTCACATTTGAGACCTCTCTCACTGAATTTAGCTCAGGTACATATTTCAGATTCCTCTTTGTGACACCATTACTTATATTATTGTAAGGCACACAAATGGCCCAAACTGTTTGAATTGTGACTTCTATACAAATAGGAAGATCACTTTGTCATGAGACCTTTCAGAGAGGTTAGAGGTTCTAAACTACTTACCCTGTTGGCCCAGAGTGTGGTAGCAAAAGAATTATTTGCTTTTACAGGCCAGTCTGGCTTTTTCCAGTACCCATTTTGACAGCTTTGCTTGTTTTCCTACATTTATTGTTTTCGAAGAGCTCAGGTTTTTAGATGCAGGAACAGAACTACTGGCTTTTAGAAGATCGGCAGACTTCAAGATTCATCTACTGACATGAGGGCAGAGACGCCATGATTGCTGCCTGGTTCCAAAATTTTCTTGATCTTTCTGCTTTCAAGCACCACTTACCACTTTATGTAAGAAAATGCTTCTTCTTGAAGAGTATATTATTAATATGTCCAAGGGTATAAGATGACCTTCGGCCGTATCTACATGTTCTTACATACATTGCCTAGAAATTCATTTAAAATGAAAATCGTTAGGTTCTGTCAGCCTCTTTATAATTATCAACCCCAACTGAGAAAAAAACATGGAAAAGGGCTTCCCTGGTGGCGCAGTGGTTGAGAGTCCGCCTGCCGATGCAGGGGACACGGGTTCGTGCCCCGGTCTGGGAAGATCCCACATGCCGCAGAGCGGCTGGGCCTGTGAGCCATGGCCGCTGAGCCTGCGCATCCGGAGCCTGTGCTCCGCAACAGGAGAGGCCACAGCGGTGAGAGGCCCACGTACTGCAAAAAACAAACAAACAAACAAGCAAAAAAACATGGAAAATGTTACTGCATGATTATAAACATAATTTAGAAAGTATTCTTTAAAGAAAACAATTAACTTAATATTCAAAATAACCGTACATGTAGGTATTGCTGTTATCTCTGTTTTATGAAGGAAGAGAGTAGATTTCAGAAATGTTGTGAAGATTTCCAAACTCACAGTGCCAATAAATGGCAGGCCCAGGATCAAATATTCTTTGGTTGTATTAATGTATTCATTAAACTCTCCTGCAAAGCTCATATATGCCAGCCTCCTTGCAAGGTCAAGATTCCCTGCCCCACTCTTTAGGAAGATTCTGTCACAAGGCAGACAGATACACCAGCCAAGAAATCGCCATACTATGTGCTACATGCTACAAAAAAAGAACATTCATTCTCTCTGGTAGGCTACGAAAGCTTCCAGGAGGGTATTCTATCTGATCTGGGTTTGAAAGGGTGCTACTACCTCATGGACTAGAAAGAGCATAGGCAGAGCCAGGGAAGCCAGGAGCAGCCTCACTTGCTTGTGGATGATAGTGGTTTGGGACTCTGGGAACATGAAGAGTCAGGGCCTGAGTGGCAGGAAGTATGACTATCTTTAAGCTTTAACTAGCTACTTTTAGGGGCTGGATGGTGTCCTCATATGGTCTGAAAGTCCTAACCCCCAATGTAACCTTATTGGTCTTTAAAAAGGTAATTAATTAAAATGAGGTCATTAGGGTGGGTTCTAATCTTATCTGACCTGTGTCCTGATAAGAAGCAGAGATCAGGACAAACAGACACACACAGAAGGAAGACCCTGTGAGATCACAGCAAGAAGGCAGCCGTCTGCAAGCCAAGGAGAGAGGTCTCAGGAGAAACTGCTCCCATCAACACCCTGATTTTGGACTTCTGGACTCCAAAAGTGTGAAGAAATACATTTTTATTGTTTAAGCCCCCCAATCTTCTTTGTTACAGCAGCCATAGAAAAGCAATCAGCTGCTTCTATCTTTTCAAAATCTTTATTTAGACCACTCTATGCCTCCACCAGCAGCACAGGCAAATAGCACTCAGTTCTAAGGAAGAGGGCCTGTGCTATAGTCACCCCAAAGCAGGAACTGTCACCAGGACGGTAGGCAGGGTACGATGCAGCCACATTCCAGCACCAGCTGGATAAGCTCCTTGCAAGGAGACTTCTGCAGGTGCTAGGCAGAAGTCTTTGCAGGTGTACAGCTTCAGGGGCCATGGAAAGAATGGCCTGGGCAGAATGGCTGGTGGCATGCCCCACAGAGGGCCTTGCCAGAAAGCGGCAGGGGCGGCCGGAGCAGAACAAATCACCCTTAGCCATCCAAGCTGATTTGTGGCCTGATATAGGCTTTTATATGGCTTCCCTCAAACTTCACATAATTCATGGCTGCAGCTCACTTTCATTACCATGCTCAGGACCAGGCTTCCAGAAATTCCTTTGAGGGCGCCCTCCACAAGGTCGCCCTGCAAAGTGGAAGGAAGATGCACTCTGGCTTATGTGACAGCCACTGGGAGGAACAGGCTTCTGAAGGTGTCATGTAGCCCCTTAAGGCTACCCCAGGTTTTATTTTTAATTGTTACAGACTTAACTGTCTCTTTGAAATGCTGCAACAGGGCTGACCCAGCTACAAGTCAGCTCCTGCTAGGGAAATCATGTGAACCCGTAACTCTCCTCCAAAGACCTCCCAGTACATCTCCTAGCCTCTGGTCTTCCTCCCTGACTGTTTCATCCTCCAAAGAGCTGCTGGAGGGTGTGCTCCTCCCACAGGGCTGTCATGTCATTCCTGATCCTGAGTTTCATCTTTTAAAACAGTGTTTTTAAAATTTGGTGTCACTGTTGTTAAACATATTTTTTGAGCATGCATAATATGTGCATTTATATCTTTTTATAAAGTAGACATTTAGGGCTTCCCTGGTGGTGCAGTGGTTAGAAATCTGCTTGCCAATGCAGGGGACACAGTTTCAATCCCTGGTCCGAGAAGATCCCACATGCCGCGGAGCAACTAAGCCCGAGGGCCACAACTGCTAGAGCCCACGCAACTAGAGCCCGTGCATCGCAACAAGAGAAGCCACCACAATGAGAAGCCTGCGTACCACAACGAAGAGTAGCCCCCGCTCGCCACAACTAGAGAAAGACCGTAAGCAGCAATGAAGACCCAATGCAGCCAAAAATAAATAAATTATTTTTTTAAAAATTAGACATTTACTACTATATACATATAATATATACTATAAAACTACAAAAAAAAAGCAGAGAAATTAAAGGAAAATAAATGTAAAAGCTGAAGTCCAAATCCTTTCACCCTGTGTAAAAAACACCACAAAAAACTCTGTCCTCAGATGACAGCCTTCCTTTCTGAGTGCCCTGAAATGATTAGCTCACACCAGCCTCTTGCCATTGTCCACAAGACCATGCTTCCTTCCCAGCTCTTTCCTTTGTAGACATTCTTCCCTCTGCCTCCATGTTCTATCTGTTCAAACTTCTCATCTTTCAAGATCCAGGTTAATTATAAACAATGAAAATCACATACCCAAGTAACAGGAAAACTTGTTACGCTATTCCAGAGCTCAAACAAACAACACTATACTGTTCTTTAAAATTACTTAAAGACATTTTAATCACAAAATAAATATACAAATTAAGGACTTAAGAATGGAAAAGTAAAATGATAAGAATTTCTATAAGCATTGAAAATAGTTAAATATAAATCTAAGAGTTTTGGATCTGGTTATAAACATAACTGTAGGTGCCCAGAATTTATTCTTATAAAATATATGGAAATAATAATTAATAATATTAACATGAGTTCAAAATACCAAACCCTATTAGTAGAATGTATAAGTGGAAGAAGGACACTAAGAATACCCAATTCATTATCTAATTCCCAAATTCATTAGGGAATTTGAAATAAAATTTCATTTTGAATTTTACTTATAACAGAAATATACCTTCAGAAATTTCAGGGAAATTTAAATATAACTCCTAGTAGTAATTCAGATGATACTTGAGTCTTCCCAATTATAAGGTAAAATAAAACAATCAATACATAGTTTATAAAGCAAAATATAAAAAAGGAGAAATAATAAGAATGCATAAAAATCACCATGAAATAAGGTGACAAGATTAAAAACATGTAAATTGGTTATGGCATATATTCAAATGTTTTGGAATTTTTTGATGATGTTGGGAAAGTACTTATTGAAAATATTAGTTTAAAGAAAACATAACACAAATATTTCTAAAGTAAGCACATACCTATATTTATACACACATATCATATATAGGTATATATATGTGTGTTTATACATGTATGTGTGTATGTGCGTATATACAACTATACATAAAACTATATATTATATGATGTATATATACACACATATGTATATATTTATTTACATACACACACACACATATATGTATATATTTTTTTTTACATCTTTATTGGAGTATAATTGCTTTACAATGGTGTGTTAGTTTCTGCTTTATAACAAAGTGAATCAGTTATACATATACATATGTTCCCATATCTCTTCCCTCTTGAGTCTCCCTCCCTCCCACCCTCCCTATCCCACCCCTCTAGGTGGTCACAAAGCACCGAGCTGATCTCCCTGTGCTATGTGGCTGCTTCCCATTAGCTATCTATTTTACGTTTGGTACTGTATATATGTCCATGCCACTCTCTCACTTTGTCACAGCTTACCCTTCCCCCTCCCCATATCCTCAAATCCATTCTCTAGTAGGTCTGTGTCTTTATTCCTGTCTTACCCCTAGGTTCTTTATGACATTTTTTTCCCTTAGATTCCATATATATGTGTTAACATACAGTGTTTGTCTTTCTCTTTCTGACTTACTTCACTCTGTATGACAGACTCTAGGTTCATCCACCTCATTACAAATAGCTCAATTTCGTTTCTTTTTATGGCTGAGTAATATTCCATTGTATATATGTGCCACATCTTCTTTATTCATTCATCCAATGATGGACACTTAGGTTGTTTCCATCTCCTGGCTATTGTAAATAGAGCTGCAATGAACATTTTGGTACATGGCTCTTTTTGAATTATGGTTTTCTCTGGGTATATGCCCAGTAGTGGGATTGCTGGGTCATATGGTTTTTATCCAAAACCTTACTATAATATCAGCACAAATAAAATCATAGTAACAATGATTAACCAGAGTTTATGTTGCTGCCCTGCAGGCACTCATAGGGTATCTGCTTGTGCAGTCTTCTCTAAGAACTCTCAGATTTTCTGGAGTCAGATAGAGGTGTATAAAACAAAACAAATCAAAACAGCAAAAATCCAAAAATATCTGTTGCTAATAGTTACTAATGGAAAATCAAAATTTCAGAATCAATATACTTTCATGCCACATATTTTATTTTTTTCTTGTTATTTATTTATTTATTTATTTTTGCATCTTTATTGGAGTATAATTGCTTTACAATGTTGTGTTAGTTTCTGTTGTATCACAAAGTGAACAAGCTATGTATATATATATCCCCATATCCCCTCCCTCTTGCATCTCCCTCCCACTCTCCCTATCCCACCCCTCTAGGTGGTCACAAAGCACCGAGCTGATCTCCCTGTGCTATGTGGCTGTTTCACACTGGCTATCTATTTTACCTTTGGTAGTGTATGTATGTTGATGCTTCTCTCACTTCGTCTCAGCTTCCCCTTCACCCCCACCCGTGTCCTCAAGTCCTTTCTCTACATCTGCATCTTTATTCCTGTCCTGCCCCTGGGTTCTTCAGAACCTTTTTTTTTTTTTTTTAGATTCCATATATATGTGTTAGCATACTGGTATTTGTTTTTCTGTTTCTGACTTACTTCACTCTGTATGACAGACCGTATGTCCATCCACCTCACTACAAAAAACTCAATTTTGTTTCTTTTTATCATGCCACATATTTTAAAAGGTAAAAATGAAGCTTACCAAAAAAAAAAGAAAAATATAATAATAGCTTAGTTCTTGAACAAAAGTGACCCTTTAAGGCCATATTTCCCTTAGGTTTTCTGAATATTGTGAGTTTCCTTGTTTTCAAATGTATTTTAATCTATTTTTTATATTTGTATCATCCATTTTTCCCTTCAAATTGCCTACTTGAAGCTTGTTCAGTTCTTTCCATCTGAATCATAAAGCGATTCCTGGAAGAGGTGGGTGGGGAGCTCTGGTGCAATCCTCGTGTATAAAAGAGGATCAATGGGTTTAGAAAGGAGCCTTAGGATCACCAAGCTCTGGCTGGTGGCACTTTTCACACATTTTTCCTGCATCAAACTTTTGAGAAAATACTCATAGTTGTAATCTAAGTCTAGGGACTGAGGTCTTTCTCTGCATCACTGCCCTGTTGTGATGTGTTTTGATCTGGCTGCCATGTTGCTTCTTTGACCTCTAATTCCCTGAAATTGGTGTCTGGGGCTTCTTGGGCTCCCAGAAGGAGACACTCCCTCCACAGGTGAGTCTAAAGGTGCCCATCTCCCACATCCCTGACAAGGGTGACATCTCCTGATGCTCCAGCATGGCCATCCCTTGAGGTGCCAGAGGTGTGTTGGTTCCACATGGAAGCAGGGAGAAGACCCTCTCTGAAGCCTCCCACTCCTCACAAATGCACCAGGCATCTTCCACAATCCAAAAACTTCTGTGTCCCATAATGTCATGCTGCCCTAACTGCCTGAGAGCAGCTTATTCCTTATGGGAGGCAACCTGTGGAAGCTGAAAAGGTACGCTGAGAGGAGACACAAGCCATAGCTCTCAACACAACTCCATCACTCACCTGTCTGCAGGTTTGGCAAATAATTCAACCACTGCTAGGACACTATTTTTATCATTTGGAAAGAGAGGGTGATAGTTTATGTCCTCCCCATATCTCAAGACTCTTATGAGAATCCAGCGAGGCAATACACGTAGTGGTACCCTGTACAAGTAAGACATGCCGGGCCAGCAGAGGAAACTGCTATGTGTACAGCTCCATGGTTTCACTTTGCATCTCCATTAAACATTTACAGGACATTCCCCAATCTCAAATGTGGGCTTCTTACAAGTATACAGTAAATCCAGTATTGCTATCTAATGCATTCAGTATTCAAAATGTGTGTTTTGTTATTGATTTATTGATAAATTCTCTATATAGTCACCTGGATTAATGATATCTATCCTGAACAATTGCTAAGCTAGTGATCATAGACCTGCTTTCACTCAACTCTTCTACTCTGTTCCTGATATAGTTCTATGCACAGCTTGGTCTTCAATTCAGTGCTTTTTGATTATGGGAAAATTTTTCTTTTTCTCAGTTCTAACCCTGCTAACAGATACCAGTAAACCCCTGATTAATGGAATTACACATCATTTTCCATCCCAGCATTTGGAGACCAGTGGCAATACGCATAATGACATGCCACATGCTTCAGATATTATTGGGATGCCCTGGAAAGATTATTTATTGTCTATGGGAGGAATCCATCAATGGGAAGGGCTGGCATCCTGTCTGTGAGCTAGCTGTCACATACCCTGGGAAATGACTCTTTGTGGGAGAAATCAAAACATGTATTTTCTCCTTGCTGGCTGGCTTCTTATCCATTGTAACTCATCTTTTATTTGGCTTATTAGCCACAAAGTAACACAAACTCAGTCAGACTTACTGGCTTTCGTCATGTGGATGAACTGGTTAAGGATTTTCCCTAAGCACACTGAATGAGAGAGAAATGGAGTGAAATGCACAATATTGGTGAGACAAAGGGCATAGGGGCAGAAGTCGGAAGAGCTGTGAGTTACAGCTGGCTTTGGCGTTCACGAGTTTGGTGGCTTCGGGTAAGGTTGCACCTGAGTTTCCTCCCTGTACAATCCGAAATGACCTCACTGGCTTATCCTGAAGATTAGAGATGGCAGATGTCAAGTACACAGCCTGGTGTCTGGCACAGGTTGGTGCTAAAAGCTCCATGTTTGCTCCTGGATTCTCAGGTTGTTCTACTTCACAGGATTGTATGATGGTCAAGTGAAATAATCCCTGTAAGAGATTTTACTCACTTTGTAACCTCCAACATTATAAAACAAGATGTGACCATGCAGAAGACTGGTTAAAAAAAAAATTTCTTTTGCTTCACTTCAGCAAAATATTCAGAGTATCTTCCATCCAGCCACTATGATCGGTTCTGGAAATTCCAAAGTATCTGAAATACAACTTGACCTGGAGGAGCTCACAGTACACAAAAGTGTCAACAAATAATTCACTTATAAAATAGCATGTGTTACATTCATAAATAAACACAGTGCTATGAAAACTCAGACAAGGGGATCTCATCCCATGGGGTTCAGGGAAGACTTTCTGGAGGACAGAACAACTTATTGGAGTCTCAAAGGAGGAAATAGATTATAAATGTGATTTGTTTTGTTTTGTTTTGTTTTGTTTTTTGTCAGGGGAAGGTAGTGGGGGGCAGGGAAGGGGGTCTAAATAAAGAGAACAACGTGAGCCAGATACAGGCACATGAAAGAGTGTGCGTGTGTGTATGTGTGTGTGTGTGTGTGTGTGTGTGTGTGTATGTGTATGCACAGGAAGCCACCCTTAGTATTACTCCAGTGTGAAACTTGATCTGGACTACTGCAGGAGATGGGACGAAACCAAACACTCAGCTTTGAGGGCCATAGAGGGCCACTGCAAGATTTTAAGTCAATTTGCCTTTTAGGAAGATTATCCCGAATGCAGTTTGGGGAATTAATTTAAGGGGAAAGAAGAAAAGCATGGAGCCAGTTAACTGGCTTTGGAACCATGTGAGAAGAGATGTCCTCTGACTCAAGGGCGTGGTAGATGGGAAAAGAGGAAGGGGTTTAGCAAAGCCCTGAGCAGTAGTTTGAAGACTGGCTGAAGAGAGGACAGAGGCAGAGAAGAGAATCTAGGACGATGGCCAGAGGGTGGGCTGGGTGCAGTGCCATGAACAGCGCGACGCTGACGGGCCAGAAGTTCAGGCTGCGCATGCGTGCGTGAGTCAGGGGGCACTGGAACTTGGAGACAGTGGAGAGCCCATGGAGCTGCAGTGATGCTGAACCGTCTAGGAACTTGTAGCCTCTGCAGTTACAGAGCAGACCAGCCTTCGCTCGGCAACAGTTGATTTCTTTCCGGCCAGCTCATTACCAGCCTCACGGCACGTGCTGGACAACCACAGATAATGAACAACCAGAGACACATTTTGCAAAACTAACCGAGGCTCCCAAACTCGGAGGGCCGTATCACCTCCTTTGCAGAACCGGGGAGTTTATTGATACCTGTTTCAGAGTGAGATTAACCCCACTCTGGCAGGTTCTCTGTATTGTGCTTCTTTATTAGCTTTGGGATTCCCAAGAACATCTCACACCCAAAGTCCCAGTAGCCAATCCAGGGACAAGGTAAGTTAGTGAATACTTAGGAAATACAGACGCAGGAGGAGATCCTTGTAGACCAAGGATGGGCCGAGGAGAAAACTCATTGTAAAGTTAGTTTCCAGGGGTAAAGGACCGAGGCTAGTCATCAGGGCAGCTTTGGGCAAAATGTGAAGAAGTGTTTGGAGCACTGCTTACTTAAGGCACCAGATGGGGGATTTGGAAATGGAGGGGAAACACGGAAGGAGATAATTACACAGCCTACACCAGGAGCTTACACCGCAGTGCCAGAAGTGTTTCTATCCACGGCATTGGAATAAGGCATGCTACATGTCACCTGCGGGGTGTTTTGGACTGTGGTTTTCTGCCTCTTGTTTCTATGTAAATGCAGCAATCTGTTCTTTTAAAAATACTACATTTTTGTCGTTTCAAAAGGTCTGGCGTGGGAGAGGTTTGACCATGGTATTCTCTCCCACCTTGGTCCAGTCTCCTAGGGAATCTGATGGACCTTGGTTCTAATGTGTTGGTATACCTGTGACCTCCTGGAGACAGTGCATTAATACAAAGAAGGTTGTTAATGGTGGTGATTTCTAATGCATGGAACTACTTTGAGGCAAGTGAGCTGTGCCTCCCTCCCCAAATTTCACTCCATGCTAACTTTAGGCTTTTTAGAAGATGACACGTGAGCCATATAGGCACTACGTGGTTATAATAGAAATAACACAGATTACTGAAAGGAAGACAAATCTGTATGTTGGAATACCTGTGCTTTTAGTTTGTTTTTTTCTGCTTGTTTTTTATTTTAATTCTACAACTTTTCTAGCTCTGAAGATTTTGGAAGTCAATTGTCAAAATGTTTAACATTTTTTAAAATGTCAACTTACATGTCTTGATTATGTTGTTATCAATTGATTACATCCCATAAATTCAACTACACCAAACATTTCATTTATCTTAGGGTAAAGATGGGAGTGGTTAATGACACTGACATTAACGTTTACCCTAATTATGAGCTTAAGAAATAACACATATTTCCTAAAAGTCAATATAATTAATAGCATCCTACACCTGCAGAAGGAGATGAGGGGACTTTCTCAAGACAGGAGCTTTCATGACAAGTTAATAGCTATGGGCTTTGTTCACAAACTTGCCAGAATTCAAAACTGGGGTTCTGCAACATCATGGCATTGCTCCTCATATCTGCAAAACCTTCAGGGTTCCGTGGAAAAGTAAACCGAAGTTCAAAACCAATCTTTGAAGCTAGAAAATAAATGCCAACCTACTATTTTCAAGACCTGATGATAAAGCAATATAGAAAAAAAAAATCAAGGAAGGAAGAAAGAAAAAAAGAGAAAGTGTTTTCTATCTCTACAGAGGCAACCTGCTGGAAAGCTCATCTGAATTCAAAGGGCAACATGAACCATTAATTAACTCTAAGGCTCTAGAGCCCAGGGCAGAACAGCAGAGCAGGAGAGAAGAAAACGAATTCAGGCAAAATGCTCACTGTGTATAATAACGAATAAGGAAGAGTTGTCTGACCAGCAAAGTTGTAAGTCACTACAATTCTCCCCAGGGAGAATTATGCCCATGGGAAAGGTGCAGAGGAGGTGGGATGTCCAGAATCCGCACCTGCCTCGGGGCAGCCCTTCAGGGTCCTGCTCACACTTGCCTCACTGGCTGAGATTCGCCAGCTCACCTATATTTGGCCCTATGTTCTCTCCTGTCTCTTCAAGTCCAGGCTTTAGACAATCCTCTGGCTTTGCTTTCGCTCTTCTCAGCCTGGAACATCACCCACTTTGACCCTCCTCATAAATGCGACTGTGTGTCCAGCCCTGTTTGGCATTTGCTGACCATGTTTGGTGAATATACTTCAGGGAATCATGTGTGAGATTGAAAACTGAAAGAAGGAAGGAAGGGAGGGAGGGAGGGGTGAAATCTGTTTTCTCAGCCTAACTTGAAAAGAATAGGCAAGTGAGAAAAGGAAAGAGAAGAAGGTTCGAGCTACCATGTGCCAGGTACTAAACCAGGGCTCTATCTGTAGTAGCTGCCTAGCACGCTCTCCCATCACTTAATCCTCAGAACCATGTCTAGTTTGCAGGTAAGGAAAATGAGGTTTAAATAGATTAACTCACTGGCCTAAGGACACATAGCTTGAAAGTGAAGAGCCAAGGTTTGAGGTCACGGGCATTTCTGGCTTCCAGTCCAGAGGCATTTCTAGAAGATTTTAGAGCCAAGGTGGCAGACGTATTTACACCATCAGTGGTGTGCAATGTTAAGAAATGTCTCCATCCAGCGCCCCAACCCCAACAGGAAAGGCTTCTGCACACCAGCAATTATGATTTCAGATCCACATGGCTTCAACTACAGTACCTCATTAGATCAAGACAGGAATCTTGACACAAACCGTAGTTCATACCAGCTAATTAAATTAAGATCAATATGAAATCTTCTTTAGACAAAGAAGCAATTGGATGTTTCTGGCAGAGATATCTGCAGGTTGAGTCAATAAGATAAGGACAAAAAACACATGTTAAAGAGTAGCCATGAGCCAGCATCCTTCCTCCATTCTCTAATGACGTGAACAAGAGAAGCTCCTCAGGAAACAGAGTCAAATGAAATAAGCAGGGAAGGCTGGGAGCTGCCTGCCAGGGCCCGGTGTTCAGGACTTAGAAGGCATAGGGCCTGGTTATGTAGCTTCTGACCCCAGTTTTCTCATATCTAAGTGGGGTTTGAAAACCAAGATGATTCATAAGATGATTCTTTCCTGGAGGGTTAGAAGCTCCAAGTTCGTTTTCACACACAGTATCTTCTTGATCCTCAGAACAGCTCTTTAAAGGGGGTGTTATCATTATTATCTTCATTTACACAGTAAAGAGATGACTTGGGCTAAGGCTTTTAAGCAAATTTACCCAACATTAAACAGCTAAAATGGAGAGACAGAGCACAGATCCTTCTACCTCCCTATATGCTGTAGGTTTGCTACTTGAGCACATGTCCTTGGGTTGATGGCATATTGACAAGCCCAGAGACAGACCCCAGTCCTACCTCCACTTAATGCTTCTGTGTCCCAGAGCCCTCATCTGCAAGTCCAAAGTTTTAGATCAGTGGTTTTTAAACTTTGCGGGTCATAGGTTGCTCTGAAATACCAGTGAAAGCTGTAGACTTGACGCCTGGTGTGGGCGGGTTGGGGAGGAGGTCCTCACTCACACAACATGTGACATCAGAGCATCACTGCTCCCATGCACCTCTGATGGGGCGTCTACCCTGGAGCTGGGCCTTCAGCACGGGCTTAGCTCTAAGGCCATTCTCACACTTAACATCTCAGTATCCTATGCGGTAGTTTTCTCCTAAGGGACAAGTTCTTATATCTTACTTAACTCTTCGATGTTAAGAAAGGTGATGATTAAATAAAAAGAAGTAAAGCAAAAATGAAATAGTTAAAACGTGCAAAAATGTGCAATTGATGTTTCTACATGCATCATTGATTTAAAGTCAAATTATTTTCAGGTTTTCTTTCCCTCAAACTGTAATTCCCAACCTAGCCCACCCCCCCAAAAAATAGCAGAATAAATCCTTGTGAAAGAATTTATAAAAACAGAGATGAGAAATTAAGGCTCGCTCTGCATTATTATAGAAGTTGATTTTGTTTTACATCTTCCTGAATAACTTCCTTTAGGGAAGTGGGCTGCAATCCAGGAAAGAAAATCACAAGGAGGAGTATAGCTGGAAAGTTTCTGTGAGTTTAGCTTGTGAAAAGTGTTCTCCAAAGAGCCAACATCTTCAGAAAGTGATGGCAACCATTCTGATTAAAGGATGCTGCAGTAAAGGGAGAGGTTACCTTAGTTCATATTTCACTTGCCCAGTATACTTTCCACCGGCTGCTCCCCTTGGGTGCTGGCAAGGTCCCTGTCGGGGATCGGGAGATGAGGACTCCTAAGGCTGCAAAGGATGGTCATTCATCCAGGGTGAAGCAAGCCAAAGCCTGGTTATTCAAACTAAATTTCAAACCCTGGAAATATGAGGTGCTGACAGTTACAATGGTCAGAGCGGAGCTGCAGTGACCAGGGTCCTGAATCAAAAAAGGATATCAGGGGAGGGAGAGCAGGACAAGACAAGAGTGAGAGACCACGTGCACTCCATGGACGCCCCAGGAGGAGGTCTAAAGCCTGCTTCTGAAGAGTGCACAGGATGCAGGAGGAAGAGATTGGAAGCCGTCAAAAATAGAGAGTCGAGGTTGTACTGCAGGGAGGGAGTGTGGACCAGCATCATATTGGTTTCACCAGATCATGCGGCACCATATGCTGGATCTCAGGTTTTCTTCCCCAGTGGCCTGATACAGAATATCTTGCACATTTTTTGCAAGATCATATTTTTAACCAAGGTAGGTACAAGCCAGATGGTTTGCCCCCAACCCCTCACTAACTAGATGCTCTTTGCATTTCCATTTAACCCACAAGGATCCGTGAGGCTCTGAGTATAATTATAATGCAAATTCCACATCAGCTTTTACAGATAAATTCTTAGGCAGAAACACTATACAGTGATCAGCCTCTACAGCAGACTGGGATTATTGAAATAATATATATGATTTACTTTTTAATTTTGGATGTATCCACTTTTCTAAAGCTAATTCTTAAGTGCAAGTTTCCAACATCTTTACACTTTTCCTAGTAACCTCTGCCTCTAAATTCTCATGTGTCCCCCCCCAGAGGGTTAAACCTTAGCAGATTGTGACTAATAACCAAATAGGGAGATAAGTCTTAGATTCTGAAGAATATAAGGGAAAAATAAACTTTATACTTAAAGATGAAAAATAATTATAGGGACTATTTTCCAAGACATTTTAGTACTTCAAACATGGTTTATCTGAATGAAATTGACATTTTTGTAGTTGAAAAGCAGTTGAGTGCAGGCAATTTCCTGCAGTAGAGAGAACAGAAGTTTCTGAGAAGAGGGGCTGCCACCAGAGAGACCCTCCACGTCCTCTGCTGCTGTGCCAAACAGTCGCAATGGATGGGTCCAGATTTCGATGATAAGAATGTCTCAACATAAATTCCACTTCCTCTTTTAATTCTCAAGTGAGAATCAAAACCCCTTAGAGACAGACGTCAATTGGGCTGCCTCTTCCCTTATATCAGTCTTTCCATTCTGAGCTTGGGGTACCCCTGAGATGACACCCTAAGTCTGGGACAACACCTGGGACCAGGTGAGGGTGAGACAAGGGCAATGCTCTGGGGATGCTGGAGTCTCCCTTACCTCTTGAATCTTTCCCCTTGCAGTGAGTTAATTGTTCCTTCTCGATTTTCTATGACTCCAGGAAACCTCTCAAGTCATGGGGTGGGGAGGGGAATCCCTGGAGAGCGGACGCTCTGTAGGGCTGGCCCTGCACAAGGGGTCTCAAACCTGTGCTCCCACTCAACACTCTCCAGCAACTATAACTGCTCCCATTTCATTAATAAGGAGACCAAGGCTTGAAAAAGCTAAATAACATCCCCAGGGTCATAGGGCTCAAGAGGGCAGAACCGGGGTGAGATGCAGTCATATCTGACCCCAACACCTCCCGATGTGATGTTTCCTGTCTCCTCCCTGACCTCTCAGCCACAAGCACCTGCACGGTCATCAATCTTTGCTTTATCAACTCAGAGCAGTTTGACCCATTTGGTGCACACATCTTGTGTTTGAAATTCATTTAATGGTTTGTGGTACTTTAATAAACACAAAATGCATAAAAGTAAGGATTTTTTCCTTATTTATGGAGTTGTGATGTTTTCAACATTTAATCCAGAGAGCATTGCCAACTGTTAATGAACTGTTGCTCAAGTAGCTTAACCTGAATAGGAAAAAAACAAAACAGATAATAGATAAACAACAAGGTCCTACTGTACAGTGCAGGGAACTATATTCAATATCCTGTGATAAATTATAATGGAAAAGACTAGGAAAAGTATATATATGTATATACACACACACACACACACACACACATATATATATATATATATATATATATACATACATATATATGTAACTGAATCACTTTGCTGTACACCAGAAAGTAATACGACACTGTAAATTAACTACTTCAATTTAAAACAAGAGTGAAAAGGCAACCTAGAAAATGGAAAAAAAAATTTTGCAAATCATATATCTGATAAGGGATTAATAGCCAGAATATATATTTTTTAAAACCCCTGCAACTCAACAACCACAAAAAAGAAACAACCCAATTTGAAAATGAGCAAAGAACTTGGATAAATATTTCTTCAAAGAAGATCTACAAGTGGTCAATAAGCACATGAAAAGATGCTCAACCTCAATAGTCATTAGGGAAATGCAAATTTTAAAAGCACACACACAGATAATATACAGAGATTCCTTTCCTAAGATAGGGTCATGTTAGTGACCAGGAGCAAACACACTCCAAGTTCCGTATCCTAACTTTCACATAATAAATGCTCATTATGTTACTATGTGCTAGACAGACGACTGGCAAATTTATATATTTTAGCAATCTTTATTTAACCTATATCCATTTAATTTATCGCATTTAAGCCTCACGTTCTGTGACATAAGCACCTCAGTTTCACAGATAGAAAAGGAGCTTGTACAACCAGATTGGTTCTATAAAGAGATCTTTCAAAGCAATCTGAGGCAACAGTTTTCCCATCGTCTTTTCTGTGCCCATCCTCGATATCTGATTATTAATTTGCTGTATCCTAGAGCCAGAAATAAACTGTTTTATGTTGAAGTCACCAATTAAGTTTGTTTTATTGGTGCTGGGGAGAGAAAGGTCCTCATCTACCCCCATCTGTCATAAAACCCTTGCTTAAAAATCGCTTGGTGGAGACATCATCCTCCAATACAGAGATAAAAGGAAGATTAAAAAGCTGTGACAGGGAGGGAGGGTGGCATGGACATATATACACTATCAAGCATGGAATGGATGGCTAGTGGGAAGCAGCCACATAGCACAGGGAAATCAGCTCGGTGCTTTGTGACCACCTAGAGGGGTGGGATGGGGGGTGGGGGGGAGGGAGACGCCATAGAGAAGAGATATGGGAACATATGTATATGTATAACTGATTCACTTTGTTATAAAGCAGAAACTGGTACACCATTGTAAAGCAATTATACTCCAATAAAGATTAAAAATAAATAAATAAATAAATAAAATGCATGATGTGAATCTGTCCTAGAGGCTAATCACATGCAGCGGGAGGGAGAGAAGCCTGGTCTGCTGGTGTTATCAGCTTATCAGCCCCGTATTATCTCTCTCATCTATTTGTCATCAGGGCTATCATTAGGAAAATTAAACACCAGAGTCTACAAATACTCCTGAAATTTTTGTCTTTCATTAGTGACTTATTATTATTACACAAGACCTCCCTTTTTCCAGCAAAGACAATGATTTCTTAGTCTGTGTCAGGATGCAATCCATAGAGAATTCATCAGGACTGAGGAAATATTAAATGCTATTTCCAACTACTGCATCCTATTGTCAGGAGCCATCTTGGATAATAATGGCCTTAATTTATAGAAATATAAATAATACAACAGTGACACCAGGGATCTATGATCATATAAATCTGTCACAGAACAGTACAAATGAACATAGTTAAATGAAACTGAACTATAAATATATCTGTACATCAGCTTGTGATGGAAAAAAGCTTACCAAAAAAAAAAAAAAAAGGCAAGAACCTCAACTGCAATAAAAATGGAAGCATCTTTAGTCAACAGAGGCCTTTCACCTTGAAATGTGAGCCATTGTTGCATTCTATTCTTTTGAAATCTTAAGATATATTGAAAGTGATTTTTTTTTAAAGGAAACAGAGGTCATGCATCTTGTAGTCTCAGACAATCCCCATGCCTGATGGTGCATGCACTCTTTTATAACTTAAGTAGCGATAACACCTTATATTAGATTTTGTGATGCTCATTGGAATAACTAGATTTACTATCTTATGAATAATCTAGTGCTGTAGTGTTGTTGGCTTGGGTGGGTAACATTATCTTTTTTTTTTATTTCAAAAAATGCTGCATTTGCTGTTTGAAATGAATGAAATCTGTTTCCAGGAATGTTCTCTTTATATAAGAAAAGTCATCTGCTTACAGCAGCTGAACAAAAAGATCTTCGTAATTTTTTTCTTTTTTTTTTTAAGATTTCATTTTATTGATTACTCCAGGAAAATACCTACATTGCTTTCTACACTAGAAGGGAGAGCATGTACGTAGAACTTTAATGCAGAAGACAAGTTGGATTGATCCCTTCCAAAATTCGTATCAAACACAACTTATTAGAAACACTTTCCATCGAAACAAACAGGCTCAAGAACAAAATAAAATATGCAGAAAGGTTATTGTTGTTATAGGAACATGATATGTTCTGTTCATTATGGAATGTACATGCATGCAATCAGCTGGAAGAAGAAAGCGCTCCACAGTTTTAAATGTTGCCTTGCAGATTTGCAATGTTGAAATTTTTAATTTGACATCCATGACAGAAGTACAAGATTTGAAATAATTAAGTTCTGATTTTATCAAGATGGAAGTGAAGATGCAGGAGCTAGAGGTGTTATTTACCCAGACAAATCACAGCTGGTAATTTCACAACGAATCAGGCCACGATGGAGAATTATTCAGAGCTTTTCAATCAGAATACATCTTTAATTGGTAATCAAGATATAATTTTATTAACATGGTGTGTGGTTGGAGGAGGTTTTCTGGCAGCTTTAATCCATTAAAAGAAAATGTAAATATATTAGAATCTCAAATCATCATAAGCGATTGCTACTTTGCTACCAGTGGAATTCATATATGTTCTGTGCCCTCACACAGTTGTTACATGGGATCTAAGTCAAGGGCACTGCTAGGGTCTGTTTTAGGGAAGGGAGTCCCTTCCTCATGGTGCCTCAGTCCCAGTCACCCCCACCAGCCATCCTGTATCCTGTGCCATGAACACTATGTCTCAGAGAAGCAAACTGCATCCTGTAATGCCTGGGCTGGTGGCTGTCCCACAAAGCCATAGAACTGATTTCCTCTCTCACCATTCGCTGCCACTGCACTGGGAATGTGAGCATTACATTCTCCCTTTTATCACTTTCCAAATACTGCAGTTCAGGAGACATGATCTTCCTCACCTGTCTCTTCATGTCACATCCTTGGTTCTGGCTTTCACTCTGCATCGATCCATCTGCCTCAGGGGGCTAGCCCCCTCGCAGTCGCCCTCTCTGTGTGTTCATGGTTGGCCAAGAGAACGCACATATTATGGCTCATAAGATGTAACAGCAAATGGGCTTCCCTGGTGTCGCAGTGGTTGAGAGTCCGCCTGCCGATGCAGGGGACACGGGTTCGTGCCCCGGTCAGGGAAGATCCCACATGCCGTGGAGTGGCTGGGCCCGTGAGCCATGGCCGCTGAGCCTGCGCGTCCAGAGCCTGTGCTCCGCAACGGGAGAGGCCACAACAGTGAGAGGCCCGCGGGCCGCAAAAAAAAAAAAAAAAAAAAAAAAAAAAATCCAAAATCCTGAACCTATAAATTAGAAGTGTTAAATTAATTAAAACAGGAAGCCATTAGATAGTGTGGGCCTAATGCCACGGTGGCCCATGTAACCAAACCCAAATCTAACCCTATAAATGCCTTAATGTTATGAAATCAAAATGCTAAACACAGCCAATCACAAACAGGAAACAAGGCTTTAAACTATACCCAATCAATAATTTTCTTACATTTCTCCCGGTTTTTCTCTAGAAAAGCCTCTCCCTGTGCTCCTGTCAGTGGAGCATTCCTAACCACTTCTGGTTTGATGTTGCCAAATTCCATTCGATTTTTGCTCTTATAAACTCTTAAAAATTTTAATATACCTGAGTTTATCTTTTAATGGTTCTGGTTTCAGACTGTGGAACCAAAGGAGACTCCCTCCAACCTCCCCCAACACGCCCAGGAGCAAGAAGCAACCAAGCAGTTGTACCTGCTGAGCCCTTGAATTCCCTGCTTTCTCGATGCCTCTGGAGATGGTGGGTACATCCCTCTTGGATCCTAGCTCTGCAGCATTTACATTATCAGCTTCCAGAATTTATTCGTGCATTTCTTTTTCCAGACTGGGTCTGGAAACTGGCCAGAGTCAGACTGGGTTTGACTTACTGGACTGGGTCTGGGCTTGGACTGGGCCTGACTTAAGCCTCGGGTAAATAAAATTTTGTCCTAAGGCTGAACAAGTGAGTTAACCTTACCAACAAATATTTTGAATTCAGTGACCACAGTGGAGAAATTTTAACTTCGATAAGCTTGTATATATATGAGGTAACCTAGAGAAAATGAGGTCTCAGCCAAGCACTCACCATAAAGGGTACAGGGAAAATTATTTTTCCTCTGCTACAGTTCCTGGTGACCAAGATGGGACCTGCTGGGACACCCCACTAGTTCCAGAGCCTGCAAATGGGATCCTGGGCAAAATGGCAGAAGCCAGCAAAGGGTGAGAATTCCTACCAAAGTCAGTTCTCTCAGATCTCTATCTGTGGTGCTTGGTAGAGAGAGGAAGGTAAATTTCATGCTGTTCCTTCCTTTCCAAATTCAGATTGCCAGGCCAAAGAAAAAAAAAGTAAGAATTAGATCTTTGACTTGTGACTCATGAATTTGCTTTCAGGTACTCATTGGTTGTCTGTGCTTTCTCTCCCAGGAACAGCTATTACCTTCTTGTCTGTTTTGTTTTGTGTCCTGAGAACTTGGCTTGACAGTTGTCAGGTTGTGGACCCCTAAAATATGACTGGAGATAAATGTGGGTTACATCCTATTAGTGGCTAGATATGGCTGAACAGAAACGTGCATTGTACCATATTTGCAGTTAGGGTCCTACCACTATTGCCAGCTCTCAGGATAATTGTCTAATCCATTTTTTCCTTTGCCGATCTGTGCAAGTGGCTCTGGATATTGAGAGGATAGTATCTTTTGCATCCCTTTAGACCATTGGGAATGAAGAGGACATTGAAAAAGGTGATTAGAGGGCTAAAGACACCTGAAGCACTTAAGTTGGTGACAATCTTTCTTCCAATGTCCTGGCTTTTTGCAATAATAGCAGAAATTAGGAGGGCTTTGGTTTTGTTTGGGAACCTTCATTAGCTGGAGTTGAAAATTAAGAATTCTAGCAGTCTTTCTTTTAGATGACTCATCTAAGGTGCGAGTGAGCTGATTTGCCAAATTAACTAAATCTGGAGTGGACATAGTTTCTCATTCCACCCTGGTCCTTTTAACTGAAAAAGAAAGACACCAGTTCAAAATGTTAACAAGCATAGAGTTAAAGGCTACCCAAGTAGATTCAACATCTGAAGGAAGATGAGAATTTTCTTTGAAAAAAATCTGAAGTTGATTATAATAGCCATGAAAATGTTCATCAGATTTTTGTGTGCTAGCCTGAATTTTGTTCCAATCAATAGGCTTAAGAAAAGCTACTGTAAGTGCTGGGTAGAGTTCTACAGCGAGTGTTCTAGCCTCTTGCCAAAAGTTAGGAGTTTGCTTTTTTAAATCACTTTCAGGACGTTCCCATTGGGCAAGTTTCATCCAATGTTTGGCCTGACTCTCACCAACAAGCATGTGAACTAACTGATATAGATCTGAAAAACCAGGCTGGGAAGTCTGATAACTATGTTGAATTCTTCAGCAAACCTATGGGGTGGGGGTGATCCTTAGTTACTTTAGGAAACTCTTTAACTGTGGCTCACAATTTGGCCTTAGTCCAGGGAACATAAAAAACTTGAGGTTTGTTTGTATCATCAGAAGACTTAACTTTAAAGGGGCAGGTTCTGATAGGTTCAGAGGAGGAGAGAGTGTGGAAAGTTTTAGGAAAAAGGGGAAGTTTGGTGAGAGAATTGGAATGGAGAAGCAGAGGTTGTAGGGGAGGTAGAGGCAGTGCAGAACAGAAGGAGAAAGATGGCGCTGGAGGTGGGGCCTGAGCACAAGGATGGCTCCCACACATCTGGATAAAAAGACTTGGGATGTTGGGGGAGGGAAAGAGCAGCCTCAGAAGCCATTTTGTCTTTCTTTAATTGTTCGTTTGCCTCAGTTATTTAAAAATTGTATTTTTCAGAGAAGAAATTTTAGACTTCTGATAACACTTGAAAGCCTCAAAATACCAATCGAAATAAGTATCCCATTCAGTTTTGACTATTTTAAAGCCATGGCTGTCCAATACAATTTTAAGAAAAGTAAGTTTGGGGAGTTCAAAAAGTTCCCCGTAATGGGCATCAGTGTTCTAAATTACTTTTGGTTAAGTAGGTCCATTTAGATAGAAATGTGCATGAGGGGGGACTGTGGTTTTAATTTATAAAACCAGCTGGGGTTTCTGAAAAGAGAGGGCATGCTCAAAACTTTTAGATAACTTGGATGCCATTTCTTAGAGGTTTTACTCTAGAGAAAAGCAAAGAAACATCCTAAACTGCACAATTTCAATAGGTACAGGCTGGTTCCAAAGGAATCTGACCAAAGGCTTAGCAGCACGTTTCCAGTAGGAACAGCCCAATTTCAAAAGAGTCAGTGCAAAGTACCAAATGAGTATTCAGAAAGAAGATAGAGCCTTTAACAGAAAGGACAAAAAGAAAAGAAAAAAAAAGCAGAAAAAAAGAAAGAAAGAAAAAAAAAAAAGCAGCCTGGAAAGTTTTAAATTGCAAAAAGAGCACAGCTCCAGGGTCTGCAAGAAAGCAGTGAGCTCAGTGGGCTCTGTGGGTACCAGCACCAAAGAATACCCCCAATAACCAGCCTCAGAGTTATTGGGGGGTCTTCTCTGGATCCCACTCTCTGACACCAAGTAATGTTGACCTACACAATAAAACAGCCAGTTATTTTACCAGCAGAATGAGTTTATTTGAGAACAGAAAATAAAAATGTAATTTGGGACATACAATTTATGGTGGTGAACCACAGGCAAGTCTGAAGGACAAAGGAGAGGAAAGTTCTTTTCTAGGAAAGGGAGAAGTGAAGGAGTTGTTATAAACAGAGTCCTATTATAGGAACTGGAAGTTTTCATTGGCTAAGCTGTGACAGTTTCTCATTGGCTGGTCTGTGTCCAAGCAAGGAGAAATTCTTTCTTCTTCCTGCTGGACAGTAAAGTAGTAACCTTCTTCCTGTTGGAGACATAAAGGTAAGTTTCTTCCTGTTGGGTCTGCAACTGACATTAAGTGGTAGGGCATGAGAGCTCCCCCTTCTGGCCTCCCAACTCCATTCTAAATGAGGTTTCTGTTTATTAATTTTCCTAAAGAAATTGAAGGTAATGTAGTTGAATGGATAGGTCAGCTTCATTGTCGTTTAGGTTGCAACCCATTCTTTGAGGAATTGAAAACAACTGTATTTTTCTTACAGATCAAGTCTTTACAAGAACAGAAATGCAGCTCTAGAAACAATTAAAAGCTCACCTATCTTTTTACCAATCGTCAAACATCCCCTATTCATCTCAAAAGACTTGTAATTATTGTAAAATTCTGGATTTAGGATCAAAAGTCCTTCTTGAAGAAACTTGCATTCATTCCCTGTATCTTCGAGACGTAAATGTTCTACCTGTTCTTCTCTAGGAACTGAGGGCCATCTCTTTGAAACAGAAACTTCCGAGAGATAATTCTTATCAGAGGAAAAAGAAAAAAGAAAAGAAAAGAAAAAAAAGGGGAAATCCTATTTGGAAACTAATCAAATGAAAAAATGGAAAATCTTAACACTCTCCACAAATATTAATAAAAAGTTTGTGCCATCTGAGCTGGTAAACTTAACTTATGCATCTGCCAGAAACACAATTTGGATCCAACCACTCTTTTCTAAACTTGTGGGTTTGTATTATTATACTATTACCAAAAAGCTGGCTTCGCCCCCTGGTGGGTGTCAGCCAAATTGCACAACCAAGTCAAAGATCAGGAGAAGGAAGGTTGTATTACTTGCAGCAAGTAAGGAGTGGACCGGGGATCTTTCCCACAGCAGTGTCTCCCTGCACAGCAACATGGGGGAAGTTTTAAGCTAAGTGTACATACATTCTCATGAGGGGGTTTGAGCAGAGGAGAATTCAGTATAGAATTAGGGCAAAGTTCGACAGAGTCCAAGCTCTAGTTGATTGAATTCAGAAAGGGTCAACGTCATCATTCCTTAGGTTCCGCCTGATCTGGTGGTTGAGTGCCCAAGGGCGTCCAAATTCTGTGAAACAGCTCGAAAATGTTCTTCAGGTTAACCTTTACCATTGTGGAACTGGGAGTCTTTACAACTGATTTATTATCTTTGTTATTGTTACTTCTCTTGCCTGATAACAGTCATCTGTTCCTGAATTATTTTGTTCTTTTAAGATCATTAATTACCGAGACCTGTTCAAGAACAAGCATTGCGGCCAGGCTTAGATCACAGCATAGCTTAGGCCAAAAAATAGCTTTTCTTATGTCAAGAAACCCATGTCTGGTTCTCTTTCTCCAGGGACCCCTACCCTATCTGCTTCTTGGTAAAATTTTAGAACCATAAGTTCTCTGTTTTTGCCTCTCTGTATGTTTATGTATGTCTATGTATGTATCAGTGTGTGATAGTTTTCTACTTCCAATGGTATTGACAAAGTTAGTTTTTAAAGTATTCTATTTATTTGGCTTAAAGGCAAAGCATCTCTATACATCACGTATACTCTCAGAAATATAGAAACTAATCCAAATGCTTTTCAGAATTAAAGACCATTCCTACACCTGAGTTAGTCTAATGTGGAAGAAAATCTCTCAATAGTAATTTCATGTCCTTTATGCTGTAACAGATGTGTAGATGGAGTACTATGGCAACACAGAAGATGAAAATGTCTTCTTGGCGAAATCCAGAGAAAGTGAACTGCAGAGGTGATATTTGAGAAAAACCTTAATATACAACTAGAACATTTCCAGAAAGTTAAGTGGTAATGGGCATTTGAGGCACAAGACAGATTTTATAAAAGCCTAATGCCACAAAACAGCCAAGAATGTTTCAGAAACCATTTGAAATTTTATGTAACAAGTTTTTATGATAGATGATGGGATTAGAGAATGGGAGAGTAGAGTTGAAGGAGAGATGAGGTTGAGAGCTTAAATATTCAGGATTCAGTGTTGCAAGTAAAATAAACTAAAATTAGTTTAAGCAAAAGGGAGAATGGACAAAGGGGTAGGGGTTTATTACAAGGACACGAGACTATCTCATAGAACCCAAGGGTAGGAATGACACTGGGTGTCAAGAAACCCTGGAATCAAGATCAAGGTCAGGAATTAAGGGAGTACTCCATTTCTAATACTATCTCTGCTCCTCTCTGGACACGTGCTTTATTATACTTTCTAGTTAATCCCAGGTCTCTGTGAATGTATCCATGTGGTAGGCAGAAGCTGACCGGTCACATATGTAACACTTCCAGCCACTTCAAACTACAATTCAATACCTCAGCAAAGAATACCATCTGCTAAATGGAATCAGGTATCTTTTCTTCATTCAACTAACTGTACCCAGAGGCATGAGGGTTTCAAGGTAGATGTCCACTACAAGAATAGATTAGTATAAGGTCCTGGGAAAATGTGCATATCCTGATGAAAACAGTTCAACTTTATTTTGAAGGGTAAAAAAGAGTAAAGGCAAAGATTTTCAAGCAAGAGTCAGATATGATCGCATTTATTTTTTAGGAGGACCCTAGTGGTGGTTGGATATGACTAAAAGAGAGAACAGCAACCAGGTTTACCTTGTTTACTATTATATCTGCTGCACCTGGCATAGTTCCTGATGCATAGGAGACTCAATAAATATTTCCTTGGTAAATGGATAAAGAATGCCTTAGGCTTTTATCCTGAACAACAATGGAGAATGGTGTCATTTATTCAGATAGGGCAGATAGGGAAGCTGGGTGGAGGTGGGGGTGAGGCTGGAAAGTGGACAGTAAATGTGTTGGGGGTGGTAGTGAAGTGACTTTTATGTATCAACTTGACTGGATTAAAGGATGCCCAGAGAGCTGGTAGAACATTATTTCTGGGTGTATCTGTGAGGGTGTCTCTGGAAGAGATTAGCATCTGATTCAGTAAACTGAGTAAAGAAGATTCGCCCTTACCAACGTGATTGGGGTCCTAACAGGACAAACAGGTGAAGGAAAGATGAGTTTCCTCTCTCTCTTCTTCAGCTGGGTCGTTCATCTTTTCCTGAACTCAGACATCAGAGGAAGTGGTTCTTGGGCCTTCAGACTTGAAGACTTATACGAGAGACACACCCCTACCACGCCACTTCTCGGGCCTTCGGTTGAGGACTGAATTATACCATCAGCTCTCCTAGCTCTCCAGCTTTCAGGCAGCAGACTGTGGGACTTCTTGGCCTCCATAACCATGTGAGTCAATTCCTATAATAAATCTTCTCTTTTGTATATCTCTATATAGCCTATCAGTTCTGTTTCTCTGTAGAACCCTGACTAATACTGGTGGGCCTGATAGACTCTCAGATGGAGATTTCAATTAAGCAATTGGATGTTTAATTCTGGATCCCAGGAGTGAAGTTTTGGCTGGCAAAAAACGTGAAAAAATGGAGGATTCTATCAAGATCAGTGATATTAGTGATACTGACTTCTGTGACAAATCTATAGGATTAAAAAAAATAAGAAGTTTATTTTTCACATGTATAAAATCCAGTGAGCATTCTTGATTGCTGGTTACTCCTCCAAGTAATGATTCAGAAATGGTTGCTCTTTCCATCTTGAGGCAATACCACCCCCTAGAGCCTCTGATATCTCTCCTAGGTCTTGTGTATTCAGCCAAATGATTGAAGCGAAGAGAGAGGATTATGTAGGAAGTGTTGAAAGGCTAGGCTTGGCAGTGGTATATATCACTTCCTCCTATATTTTATTAACTCTTACACAGTAATGTGGACCTACCTAACTTCAAGGGAGACTGAGAACTTCTGGCCTAGCTGTATGCCTAGGAAACAGGAAATGTGTTTGGTGAGCAGTTTCTACCAGAGCATGGATCATACTTAGAGTTTGAAATCACCTCAAGAGATGCTATAGAAAGAAGAGAGCACAGGGCCAAAGGCAGAGCCTTGAGACAGTCCAACATTTAAAGGGCTGGTAAAGGTGGATCTGGTAAAGGAGACTGAGAAGGAATGCCAGTTTGAGAGAAGTGATGTCATCTGGTCTGGAAGAGAAAGTGTTAATTGGGGAACTAGCATTTCACTTTACTAAACTCTTTGAGGATCTGTATTGTAACATTTAAAATATTGTTTTGAATATCCTTAAGGGTAGGTTTATACAGAAAAAAAACTATTCAGAATTTTATTTTAATTTTTATAATCTATATTTGGTTGATTGAAGTTTGAAATTTAAAAAAGAACTTGTTCTTTCTTAACTTTAGTTTCAGTAAATATATCTTATTCAATTAATAAATCAAGTAAATTTAACAATAACCCTGGAACCTTTCATAATTTTAGTCTTACTTTACACAGTTAAATACTGTCAAACATTTTAAACAGCATTTATACATTTAATGTATTCTGTTAATTTTGAAGCAATTCAATCACCTGACAAACCTTATCAAGTACTTAAAATTAATTCTTATAAGTCTAAAAATATTTAATTTATAATTATGGGGAATATTAACTTCTTTTACATATTTCAGTAAAACTGCATATAAATATAGTAAGTAATTTCAATTTAAAACCCAAAAGATTAACTGAATTACTCAATTATATAGCTTTTATTAGAATCAAGTCTAATCGAATAGGCTAAATTCTCTTAAATATCACACAGCACAGTTTTGAAAAAATAATTAATGGAATAATAAATAATTAACTTGATTACCTAAACATTTCTATGTTTAAATCTAAATATTCTAGAGGTAAAAATATGCTTTCTCACAAAGGAAGTATTGGTGCCACCGCAAAGAGTCTTCAAGGATACTCTCTTACATGTTTGGCATATTTACCTGAGATACTGACCAGAGATACTATGCCTGTGATGCCCTATTTGTAGTCACTATATCAATTCACTTAATAGTCTTGTAGGTCTAATAACCAACAGAGATTACATGCTTGGGTTTAGATTTGACTTAATTTTTCTTCTCACAAGACTCTGCAACCTCACTCAGGTGGTTACATCACTGGGTTTAATTTTCTTTTGGTTCTTATGTTATTTCAAATTCTTCCTACATAGGTCTAAAGAACTCTGATCTTAATGGAAACCTACACTTTGGTCAGGTTTTTCCCATTTGGTAGAAACAGATTTCCGTATGGGTGTAGATAACTCATGGCTATACAGTGCCAAGGTGGAGTCCATCTCACTAATAAAAGAGAGAGAGGGAGAGAGGGAGACAGAGACAGACAGACAGACAGACAGACAGACAGAGACAGGGAGAGGGAGAGAAATAGAGAGAGAAAATGAGGAGCAAAGAGAATTGACCACTGTCTTGGTAACTTTGCGAAGAGCCTTTTCTGTGGAGTTGGTAGAGACTATAAAAGGGGTAAAACTGAACAATTTACCTATAATTGTGTATGTGAGCACCTGAGGTAGATTTAAAATCAAATATGTCTGATTTCAAAGCCATGACTTTGAAAATATGTACTTTGGCATATTTGTATGTGTGAATGTTTGTGTCTTTTCAATAATTTTTTTGTTAATATTTTCAAAGTGAATACTCTCAATGAATCTAAGATACCACATTTTAAAAACTAAATTTTTGTTAATGTATTGTTTTGGTTATATTTGGGGCCTTTTGGCATCCTTTAGTTT
Source organism: Stenella coeruleoalba (assembly GCF_951394435.1). Lineage (NCBI taxonomy): Eukaryota > Metazoa > Chordata > Mammalia > Artiodactyla > Delphinidae > Stenella > Stenella coeruleoalba. Next base: position 49,361 of record NW_027646125.1, read on the forward strand.
TAGAATTGCCATCTAGTTTTTTTGTTCTTTTTTTTAAATGGTGGTAAGAATATTTAATATATCTGACCTTTTAACAGATTTTTAAGTGTTCCAAACAATACTGCTATCTATTCTGCACAATATTATCTGTAGACACAATGTTATGCAGCATATATCTAGAACTTATTCATCTTGCATAACAAAAATTTTATAGCCCTTCATTAGCAACTCCCTAGCAACCACCATGCTATTGTATGCTTCTACAAGTTTGACTACTTTACATACTTCATATAGGTTGAAGCATGCAGTATTTCCCTGCTGTGACTGCCTATTTCACTTAGCATAATGTCCTCAAGCTTCATCAATGTTGTCACATATTGCAGGATTCCCTTTTTTTTAAGGCTGAATAGTATTCTATGTTATGTATACCTACTTTATTTAAAAAAACTCCTTTCATTGGTTGATGGACATTTAGGTTGCTTCTACATCTTATCTTATGTGAATATGGCTGCAATTAATATGGAAGTACTAATATCTCTTCGAGTCCTGCTTTCAATCCTTCTGGATAAATATCCAGAAGTGGGACGGCTGGATCACAAGGTAGTTCTTTTTAAATTTTTGAGGATCCTTCATGCTGTTTTCCATTGTGGCTGCACCATTTTGCACTCCCAACAATAGAGTAAAAGATTTCCAATTATTTAGAAAACAAACAAAACCAAAATCCCAAAAAACAGAGTTTTTAGTTTCTAGCTTAAACAAAGAAACATCCCACCAATCAACACTCCTCCGCTCTCCCAATAAAATTACATTTAATTGAATCTTTAGTTTACCATTCTCCATATTTTCTCAAGAACTCTGAGGAAGATATTTCTTTAAACACTTGCTAATTTAATTCTCTTTAGTCTAGGTCTTAATAATGTATTTTTTCTCAGAATTCCCACTACAGACCTTCAAAACTGTGACCTTTGCCAATAGTTATTCCTAATGAGCTTCTGGCTGAGCTCTTCCTTTTATATTCCAAACAAATCTCAACAATTTTTACTTTATCCTATCCTAATCACACTCACCTTGCTTCTTACCAAACTAGAATCACCAGCGTTCTGTGATTATTCTGCTGTGTGTGGAATAAAATGGCCCTTTCTACTTCATCAGACTGGAGAATACCTTTTCATCTTTCAAGTTCTTTAAGGGCCACTCTTCCTTTTGAATGCTTATTCATAACAAAATTCCTGGTGCTACTTTCCAGGACAGATTTCAGCTTTGATCCAATATATTAAACTCTCATATGAATCAGATACACATAGAAATTTTTAGTATGCTTAAGAATGAAAAAATCTATTTTTCACATCTATTCTTTAAAATATTATAAAGCTACTAAAAACAATAAAGGAAAAACTTTATGTACTAACATGAAAGTCTGCATTATTGAGTAAAATAAACGTATTATAAAATTGTAGGCATAAGTACAAAAAAATTCCTCCAAAAACACCAAAAGAAAAAGTCAGAATACCCAACAGAAAATTGGACAAAACACTTGAACAGTCACTTCAAAGAATACAAGTGGGGCAACAAACTTAGGAGAAGCTGTTCTATTTTATTAGCTGTCAGGGAAATACAATTTAGTTGGCAAGCATATGGAGGAATTAGAATTTCACATGCACTGCTGTTAAGAGTGACTTCTAGATATATACCCACAGAAATAAATACATATAATCACCAAATGTTCGTAGAAGCACAGTTTCTAACAGCTAAGAACTGGAGATGATCTAGATGTCTATCAAGAGGAAAATGGATAAATAGATGGTGGCATATTTGTACAGTTGGTTAGTTCATAGGCCAGAGAATGAGTGAATGACTGGTACATGGAAAAAATATGGCCCAGTAGTATGCTGGAGCCTGCTCCTACCAGCTTACAAGAGGCAATTATGGGGGTCTTCTCTGGTGGCGCAGCAGTGAAGAGTCCACCTGCCAATGCAGGGGACATGGGTTCTAACCCTGGTCCAGGAAGATCCCACATGCCGCAGAGCAACTAAGCCCGTGCACCACAACCACTGAAGCCTGCATGCTCTAGGGCCTGCGAGCCACAACTACTGAGACCGTGCCCTGAAAATACTGAAACCCATGTGCCTAGAGCCTGTGCTCTGTAACAAGAGAAGCTATTGCAATGAGAAGCCCACGCAGCGCAACGAAGAGTAACCCCCGCTCGCTGCAACTAGAGAAAAGCCCATGCGCAGCAACAAAGACCCAATGCAACCCCAAAAAAGGCAATTACGGGCATCTCCTTCCAACTCACATACATCACGTGTTAGCTTTAACTCTACAACTGTGGGAGTATTTGCATCATGGAAATTAAGAGATGCCACAAATCAGGGCTTTCCCCTCCCTTGCCAGAGCTGATTTACTAGTACACCACTGAAAGTATCTCACAAATGTAATTCTGAGTGAAAGATGCCGAACACAAAAGTAAATATACTGTATAATTCTGTTTATAGAAACTGCAAAACTAAACGTTGGTGTTAGAATTCAGGATAGAATAGTGGATATTAGCCAATGTGAGGAGTAGTGATGTAAAGGGGATTGAGGAGGGCATCTGGAGTTCCTGGTAAAGCTCTGTTTCTTGATCCTGATGCTGAATTATCATTGTTGGAAAAATTCATGAAGCTGTACGATTATGATTTGTGTACTTTTCTGTAAGTATGTACACATCAATTGAAAACTTTCTTAAAATAAAAAAACAAATAAATGCATAGCATGATATCATTTTGTATTTTTAAAGGTATTGTGTATATGCATCGAAAAATGTCTGGAAGGATTAATACTAAGATGTTTACAGTACTTACCTCTGGAGGGTGATATGGTATAGGAAAGGAAAGAAGGGTGTAAAAGATTACTTTGAGCTTCTTATTTCCTATACTTCTATATACATTTCTTAAAAAGATAAACACGCTTCATTTTAGTGTTAAAATTTAACTGAAACCCTCTATATTTTTTCTTAAAATGTGTCCTTTTACAAACCCATTCTATCATTTGATTGAAAAGCTAAATATTCTATTTCTCAAAACTTCAAAGGAAAGAAACTTGTCTGCAAAGATTCCCCTAGTTTAGGAGAATGAGAATTAATTAGTTTAAAAGAGTGGAATTTAGAGGAATCATTAAGAAATAATCTTATTTACCTATACACCTATCTTTTTATTTAAATCAATTTTTGTGATTTATAATTTATATACAATAAAATGAACAGAATTTCAATGTGTAGTGAAAAGAGTTTTACAAATGTATATGTTCATATAATCACCCTCCACCTTTAAAAGATTGAAAATTTTAAAATGATAGAAAATCACTTGGAGAAGAGAGTTCTTGTCTTTCCAAGCTACATTATTTAAAGTGTAATATAGAGTGCAAGCATTCTGTGTTTACAGATTAAGTGGAAGTCATAGAGTTCTGTTTCTGTTTTTGTTTTTGTGTTCAAGAATGTTTATTAAAGGTTTTTTTTTAATTGGAGTATAGTTGATTTACAATGTTGTGTTAGTTTTTGCTCTACAGCAAGGTGAATCAGTTATACATATACATATATCCACTCTTTTTTAGATTCTTTTCCCATATAGGTCATTACAGAGAATTGAGTAGAGTCCACTGTGAAATACAGTAGGTTCTTATTAGTTATCTATTTTATATATAGCAGTGTGTATATGTCAATCCCAATCTCCCAATTTATCCCCCCCTTTCCCCCTTGGTAGTCATAAGTTTGTTTTCAACATCTGTGACTGTATTTCTGTATGTAAATAAGTTCATTTGTACCATTTTTATAGATTCCACATATAAACGATATCATGATATTCGTCTTTGTCTGTCTAACATACTTCACTCAGTATGACAATCTCTAGATCCATCAATGTTGCTGCAAATGGCATTATTTTGTTCTTTTTTGTGGCTAAGTAATATCCCACTGTATATATGTACCACACCTTCTTTATCCATTCCTCTGTTGGACATCTAGATTGCTTCCATGTCCCAGCTATTGTAAATAGTGTTGCAATGACCATTGGGGTACATGTTTCTTTTCAAATTATGGTTTTCTCTGGATATATGCCCAGGAGTGGGATTGCTGGATCATATGGTAGTTCTATTTTTAGGTTTTTAAGGAACCTCCATACTGTTCTCCATAGTGGCTGTACCAATTTACATTCCCACCAAAAGTGTAGGAGGGTCCCTTTTCTCCACACCCTCTCCAGCACTTATCGTTTGTAGATTTTTTGATGGCGGCCATTCTGACCAGTGTGAGGTGATACCTCATTGTAGTTTCGATTTGCATTTCTCTAGTTAGTGTTTCTCTAATAGTTAGTAAAGATGTTAGAGCATCTTTTCATATGCCTCTTGGCCATCTGTATGTTTTCTTTGGAGAAATGTCTATTTAGATCTTCTGCCCATTTTTAATTAGGTTGTTTGTTTTTTTGATATTGAGCTGCGTGAGTTGTTTGTATATTTTGGAGATTAATCCCTTGTCAGTCTCTTCATTTGCAAATATTTTCTCCCATTCTGTGTGTTGCCTTTTTGTTTTGCTTATGGTTTCCTTTGTCATGGAGCTTTAAAGTATTTTTCTTTTTAGAACATTAAAGTATTTTTAAAAAGTAAATATGTATTAGAGCCTGGGGATAAAGGAGCTAAAAAAATTTTAATTGTTTTCTTTCAAACATATTCCAGAGATGAGTGTAATACTGTTTGATTTAGTTCATGTCTGTATAAAGACAGATTTATCTTGTCCTTATTGCCATATTGACTGATCTAATCACTTTCAACTTATGAAAGAAATATTAGTATTATGCATAGAGT
>NW_027646124.1:0-178012 GCF_951394435.1 Stenella coeruleoalba
AAAACATGCATGTGGAACCTAGAGTATGATCAACCATGTGATCGGGAGATGTGTTAAAATATGTCAGTTTTCGTACCCTGGTACTCGGGTGCAACATTCCAGACGCTTTACTAACACTCTCCCGACTTGGAGAGTCAGCGCCTTTAACCTCCTGTTTGGCCCAGTTTGCAATTTCTGCGGAAGATGAACAGGAATAGCAAGAACCAATGAGAGGCTAGCTGGAGGTGTCTGGACGGGCAAATTTAACTCTCATTTCCCACCAGGAAGAGGAAATAACCAAAGGCTCAGCGTGCCGTGCCGGAACCAGATTAGGGCCTGAAGCCATCCTGCGGTGTTGCGGCCAGCTCAAAAGAAAGCGAGTTGAAGAAAGGAGCTCAGGGGCACTGTAATTCACAAACCTGCAGAGTTATAAATGACAGCTATCGTCCAAAAATAGACTGAAGTAAGGCTGCCAAGAGGACTTGAAAGCGGGGCAGAATTGCAGGAAACCGATTTCAGGAGGTAGACTGGAATTGCATTGAAAGCATAGGAAAAGAGGCAGAACGTCCACAATGATGCACTTGGCCAAAAAGGGCGTATGCGTTTTTTCCTGAATATATTCAGGAAAAAACGCATACGCCCTTTTTGGCCAACCAAGCAAGCTTGCAAAGGAAATCTGCACTACAATGAAGTCTCACTTCCCCCCGGTCAAAAGGGCCATCTGAAAAAAGTGTAAAATCCAGAAAGACAAGACAGGCCATGGAGAACTGGGAGCCTTGTTATGCTGATGGGCGGGATGTAAATTGCCAACAACCACTCGGGAGAAGTGTATGGTGTTTCCTGAAACATGTAAAAAACAAAGCAACAGAACCTAGGGCACTTCCACTTATGGTCCTATAGCTTAGGGAAATTAAAATCAAAAAGACACAGCCACCCCAAAGTTTGGAATGGCTCTGTTTACAAGAACCTCGTTTACAGTACAAGTTCAACATCGCAGAAAGTGAAAAATGGATAAAGAAGTTGTGGTATTTACTTACAAAGCAATATCACTCAGCAATGAAATCTGTGTCATCAGGCCCTTAGCAGCACAATGAGTGGATTCAGGTACGATGATTCTAACTGAAATAAGTCACACAGAAAAAGAAACATCATAAGATATCACTAATACACGGAATGTAAACTTGGCTACACAGGAACTGAATTACAGAACAGAACAGGGTCTCAAATTTAGAAAACCAACTTATGCTTGCTTAAGGGGAAAGGTGAGTTGGGGTGCTGCATAAAACCAGAGATTGAAATGAGCACAGATAAAGTTCCTTAAGTCAAATATGGAATAGACAAGAGCTACTCCTTGCTCAACGAAATGGACTCAACACCGCATATTAAACACCTAAGAATGTACCTGACTAGTAAGTATCTTAAAACCTATGGATTGCTATGTCTCCGAAAGAGAATCAAGCATGTGTACAGGGGCATAAACGCAGCAGTGATAGGATTGGAGAGGTTCGGTGAGCAAATGAAGACCCTTTGAAGTCATATTGCATGGTACCCATTCCACGGGTTTCAACTACCCAGGTTTTAGGTATTCTTCCTTCAGCTAAAACATGCATGTGGAACCCAGAGTATGATCAACCATGTGAACGGGAGACGTGTTCAAATATGTCTCAGTTTTCCTCCCCTGGTACTCGGGTGCAACATTCCAGACGCTTTACTAACACTCTCCCCACTTGGAGAGTCAGTGCCTTTAACCTCCTGTTTGGCCCAGTTTGCAATTTCTGCGGAAGATGAACAGGAATAGCGAGAACCAATGAGAGGCTAGCTGGAGGTGTCTGGACGGGCAAATTTAACTCTCATTTCCCACCAGGAAGAGGAAATAAACAAAGGCTCAGCGTGCCGTACCGGAACCAGATTAGGGCCTGAAGCCATCATGCGGTGTTGCGGCCAGGTCACAAGAAAGCGAGTTGAAGAAAGGAGCTCAGCGGCACTGTAATTCACAAACCTGCAGAGTTATAAATGACAGCTATCGTCCAAAAATAGACTGAAGTAAGGCTGCCAAGAGGACTTGAAAGCGGGGCAGAATTGCAGGAAACCGATTTCAGGAGGTAGACTGGAATTGCATTGAAAGCATAGGAAAAGAGGCAGAACGTCCACAATGATGCACTTGGCCAAAAAGGGCGTATGCGTTTTTCCCTGAATATATTCAGGAAAAAACGCATACGCCCTTTTTGGCCAACCAAGCAAGCTTGCAAAGGAAATTTGCACTACAATGAAGTCTCACTTCCCCCCGGTCAAAAGGGCCATCTGAAAAAAGTGTAAAATCCAGAAAGGCAGGACAGGCCATGGAGAACTGGGAGCCTTGTTATGCTGATGGGCGGGATGTAAATTGCCAACAACCACTCGGGAGAAGTGTATGGTGTTTCCTGAAACATCTAAAAAACAAAGCAGCAGAACCTAGGGCACTTCCACTTATGGTCCTATAGCTTAGGGAAATTAAAATCAAAAAGACACAGCCACCCCAAAGTTTGGAACGGCTCTGTTTACAAGAACCTCGTTTACAGTACAAGTTCAACATCGCAGAAAGTGAAAAATGGATAAAGAAGTTGTGGTATTTACTTACAAAGCAATATCACTCAGCAATGAAATCTGTGTCATCAGGCCCTTAGCAGCACAATGAGTGGATTCAGGTATGATGATTCTAACTGAAGTAAGTCACACAGAAAAAGAAACATCATAAGATATCAGTAATACTCGGAATGTAAACTTGGCTACACAGGAACTGAATTACAGAACAGAACAGGGATTCAAATTTATAAAACCAACTTATGCTTGCTTAAGGGTAAAGGTGAGTTGGGGTGCTGCATAAAACCAGAGATTGAAATGAGCACAGATAAAGTTCCTTAAGTCAAATATGGAATAGACAAGAGCTACTCCTTGCTCAACGAAATGGACTCAACACCGCATATTAAACGCCTAAGAATGGACCTGACTAGTAAGTATCTTAAAACCTATGGATTGCTATGTCTCTGAAAGAGAATCAAGCATGTGTACAGGGGCATAAACGCAGCAGTGATAGGATTGGAGAGGTTCGGTGAGCAAATGAAGACCCTTTGAAGTCATATTGCATGGTACCCATTCCACGGGTTCAACTACCCAGGTTTAAGGTATTCTTCCTTCAGCTAAAACATGCATGTGGAACCTAGAGTATGATCAACCATGTGATCGGGAGATGTGTTAAAATATGTCAGTTTTCGTACCCTGGTACTCGGGTGCAACATTCCAGACGCTTTACTAACACTCTCCCGACTTGGAGAGTCAGCGCCTTTAACCTCCTGTTTGGCCCAGTTTGCAATTTCTGCGGAAGATGAACAGGAATAGCAAGAACCAATGAGAGGCTAGCTGGAGGTGTCTGCACGGGCAAATTTAACTCTCATTTCCCACCAGGAAGAGGAAATAACCAAAGGCTCAGCGTGCCGTACCGGAACCAGATTAGGGCCTGAAGCCATCCTGCGGTGTTGCGGCCAGCTCAAAAGAAAGCGAGTTGAAGAAAGGAGCTCAGGGGCACTGTAATTCACAAACCTGCAGAGTTATAAATGACAGCTATCGTCCAAAAATAGACTGAAGTAAGGCTGCCAAGAGGACTTGAAAGCGGGGCAGAATTGCAGGAAACCGATTTCAGGAGGTAGACTGGAATTGCATTGAAAGCATAGGAAAAGAGGCAGAACGTCCATAATGATGCACTTGGCCAAAAAGGGCGTATGCGTTTTTTCCTGAATATATTCAGGAAAAAACGCATACGCCCTTTTTGGCCAACCAAGCAAGCTTGCAAAGGAAATCTGCACTACAATGAAGTCTCACTTCCCCCTGGTCAAAAGGGCCATCTGAAAAAAGTGTAAAATCCAGAAAGACAAGACAGGCCATGGAGAACTGGGAGCCTTGTTATGCTGATGGGCGGGATGTAAATTGCCAACAACCACTCGGGAGAAGTGTATGGTGTTTCCTGAAACATCTAAAAAACAAAGCAACAGAACCTAGGGCACTTCCACTTATGGTCCTATAGCTTAGGGAAATTAAAATCAAAAAGGCACAGCCACCCCAAAGTTTGAAATGGCTCTGTTTACAAGAACCTCGTTTACAGTACAAGTTCAACATCACAGAAAGTGAAAAATGGATAAAGAAGTTGTGGTATTTACTTACAAAGCAATATCACTCAGCAATGAAATCTGTGTCATCAGGCCCTTAGCAGCACAATGAGTGGATTCAGGTACGATGATTCTAACTGAAATAAGTCACACAGAAAAAGAAACATCATAAGATATCACTAATACACGGAATGTAAACTTGGCTACACAGGAACTGAATTCCAAAACAGAACAGGGATTCAAATTTAGAAAACCAACTTATGCTTGCTTAAGGGTAAAGGTGAGTTGGGGTGCTGCATAAAACCAGAGATTGAAATGAGCACAGATAAAGTTCCTTAAGCCAAATATGGAATAGACAAGAGCTACTCCTTGCTCAACGAAATGGACTCAACACCCCATATTAAACGCCTAAGAATGTACCTGACTAGTAAGTATCTTAAAACCTATGGATTGCTATGTCTCCAAAAGAGAATCAAGCGTGTGTACAGGGGCATAAACACAGCAGTGATAGGATTGGAGAGGTTCGGTGAGCAAATGAAGACCCTTTGAAGTCATATTGCATGGTACCCATTACACGGGTCTCAACTCTCCAGGTTTAAGGTATTCTTCCTTCAGCTAAAACATGCATGTGGAACCCAAGTATGATCAACCATGTGAATGGGAGACGTGTTCAAATATGTCTCAGTTTTCCTCCCCTGGTACTCGGGTGCAACATTCCAGACGCTTTACTAACACTCTCCCCACTTGGAGAGTCAGCGCCTTTAACCTCCTGTTTGGCCCAGTTTGCAATTTCTGCGGAAGATGAACAGGAATAGCGAGAACCAATGAGAGGCTAGCTGGAGGTGTCTGGACGGGCAAATTTAACTCTCATTTCCCACCAGGAAGAGGAAATAACCAAAGGCTCAGCATGCCGGGCCGGAACCAGATTAGGGCCTGAAGCCATCCTGCGGTGTTGCGGCCAGGTCACAAGAAAGCGAGTTGAAGAAAGGAGCTCAGGGGCACTGTAATTCACAAACCTGCAGAGTTATAAATGACAGCTATCGTCCAAAAATAGACTGAAGTAAGGCTGCCAAGAGGACTTGAAAGCGGGGCAGAATTGCAGGAAACCGATTTCAGGAGGTAGACTGGAATTGCATTGAAAGCATAGGAAAAGAGGCAGAACGTCCACAATGATGCACTTGGCCAAAAAGGGCGTATGCGTTTTTTCCTGAATATATTCAGGAAAAAACGCATACGCCCTTTTTGGCCAACCAAGCAAGCTTGCAAAGGAAATTTGCACTACAATGAAGTCTCACTTCCCCCCGGTCAAAAGGGCCATCTGAAAAAAGTGTAAAATCCAGAAAGGCAGGACAGGCCATGGAGAACTGGGAGCCTTGTTATGCTGATGGGAGGGATGTAAATTGCCAACAACCACTCGGGAGAAGTGTATGGTGTTTCCTGAAACATCTAAAAAACAAAGCAACAGAGCCTAGGGCACTTCCACTTATGGTCCTATAGCTTAGGGAAATTAAAATCAAAAAGACACAGCCACCCCAAAGTTTGGAACGGCTCTGTTTACAAGAACCTCGTTTACAGTACAAGTTCAACATCGCAGAAAGTGAAAAATGGATAAAGAACTTGTGGTATTCACTTACAAAGCAATATCACTCAGCAATGAAATCTGTGTCATCAGGCCCTTAGCAGTACAATGAGTGGATTCAGGTATGATGATTCTAACTGAAGTAAGTCACACAGAAAAAGAAACATCATAAGATATCAGTAATACACGGAATGTAAACTTGGCTACACAGTATCAGAATTACAGAACACAACAGGGATTCAAATTTAGAAAACCAACTTATGCTTGCTTAAGGGTAAAGGTGAGTTGGGGTGCTGCATAAAACCAGAGATTGAAATGAGCACAGATAAAGTTCCTTAAGTCAAATATGGAATAGACAAGAGCTACTCCTTGCTCAACGAAATGGACTCAACACCGCATATTAAACACCTAAGAATGTACCTGACTAGTAAGTATCTTAAAACCTATGGATTGCTATGTCTCCGAAAGAGAATCAAGCATGTGTACAGAGGCATAAAGGCAGCAGTGATAGGATTGGAGAGGTTCGGTGAGCAAATGAAGACCCTTTGAAGTCATATTGCATGGTACCCATTCCACGGGTTTCAACTACCCAGGTTTAAGGTATTCTTCCTTCAGCTAAAACATGCATGTGGAACCTAGAGTATGATCAACCATGTGATCGGGAGACGTGTTCAAATATGTCAGTTTTCGTACCCTGGTACTCGGGTGCAACATTCCAGATGCTTTACTAACACTCTCCCGACTTGGAGAGTCAGTCCCTTTAACCTCCTGTTTGGCCCAGTTTGCAATTTCTGCGGAAGATGAACAGGAATAGCAAGAACCAATGAGAGGCTAGCTGGAGGTGTCTGGACGGGCAAATTTAACTCTCATTTCCCACCAGGAAGAGGAAATAACCAAAGGCTCAGCGTGCCGTACCGGAACCAGATTAGGGCCTGAAGCCATCCTGCGGTGTTGAGGCCAGCTCAAAAGAAAGCGAGTTGAAGAAAGGAGCTCAGGGGCACTGTAATTCACAAACCTGCAGAGTTATAAATGACAGCTATCGTCCAAAAATAGACTGAAGTAAGGCTGCCAAGAGGACTTGAAAGCGGGGCAGAATTGCAGGAAACCGATTTCAGGAGGTAGACTGGAATTGCATTGAAAGCACAGGAAAAGAGGCAGAACGTCCACAATGATGCACTTGGCCAAAAAGGGCGTATGCGTTTTTTCCTGAATATATTCAGGAAAAAACGCATACGCCCTTTTTGGCCAACCAAGCAAGCTTGCAAAGGAAATCTGCACTACAATGAAGTCTCACTTCCCCCCAGTCAAAAGGGCCATCTGAAAAAAGTGTAAAATCCAGAAAGGCAGGACTGGCCATGGAGAACTGGGAGCCTTGTTATGCTGATGGGCGGGATGTAAATTGCAAACAGACACTTGGGAGAAGTGTATGGAGTTTCCTGAAACATCTAAAAAACAAAGCAACAGAGCCTAGGGCACTGCCACTTATGGTCCTATAGCTTAGGGAAATTAAAATCAAAAAGACACAGCCACCCCAAAGTTTGGGACGCCTCTGTTTACAAGAACCTCGTTTACAGTACAAGTTCAACATCGCAGAAAGTGAAAAATGGATAAAGAACTTGTGGTACTTACGTACAATGCAGTATCACTCAGCAATGAAATCTATGTCATCAGGCCCGTAGCAGCATAATGAGTGGATTCAGTTATGATGATTCTAACTGAAATAAGTCACACAGAAAAAGAAACATCATAAGATATCAGTAATACACGGAATGTAAACTTGGCTACACAGGAACTGAATTACAGAACAGAACAGGGTCTCAAATTTAGAAAACCAACTTATGCTTGCTTAAGGGTAAAGGTGAGTTGGGGTGCTGCATAAAACCAGAGATTGAAATGAGCACAGATAAAGTTCCTTAAGTCAAATATGGAATAGACAAGAGCTACTCCTTGCTCAACGAAATGGACTCAACACCGCATATTAAACACCTAAGAATGTACCTGACTAGTAAGTATCTTAAAACCTATGGATTGCTATGTCTCCGAAAGAGAATCAAGCATGTGTACAGGGGCATAAACGCAGCAGTGATAGGATTGGAGAGGTTCGGTGAGCAAATGAAGACCCTTTGAAGTCATATTGCATGGTACCCATTCCACGGGTTTCAACTACCCAGGTTTAAGGTATTCTTCCTTCAGCTAAAACATGCATGTGGAACCTACAGTATGATCAACCATGTGATCGGGAGACGTGTTCAAATATGTCTCAGTTTTCCTCCCCTGGTACTCGGGTGCAACATTCCAGACGCTTTACTAACACTCTCCCCACTTGGAGAGTCAGTCCCTTTAACCTCCTGTTTGGCCCAGTTTGCAATTTCTGCGGAAGATGAACAGGAATAGCAAGAACCAATGAGAGGCTAGCTGGAGGTGTCTGGACGGGCAAATGTAACTCTCATTTCCCACCAGGAAGAGGAAATAACCAAAGGCTCAGCGTGCCGTACCGGAACCAGATTAGGGCCTGAAGCCATCCTGCGGTGTTGAGGTCAGCTCAAAAGAAAGCGAGTTGAAGAAAGGAGCTCAGGGGCACTGTAATTCACAAACCTGCAGAGTTATAAATGACAGCTATCGTCCAAAAATAGACTGAAGTAAGGCTGCCAAGAGGACTTGAAAGCGGGGCAGAATTGCAGGAAACCGATTTCAGGAGGTAGACTGGAATTGCATTGAAAGCATAGGAAAAGAGGCAGAACGTCCACAATGATGCACTTGGCCAAAAAGGGCGTATGCGTTTTTTCCTGAATATATTCAGGAAAAAACGCATACGCCCTTTTTGGCCAACCAAGCAAGCTTGCAAAGGAAATCTGCACTACAATGAAGTCTCACTTCCCCCCAGTCAAAAGGGCCATCTGAAAAAAGTGTAAAATCCAGAAAGGCAGGACAGGCCATGGAGAACTGGGAGCCTTGTTATGCTGATGGGCGGGATGTAAATTGCCAACAGACACTTGGGAGAAGTGTATGGAGTTTCCTGAAACATCTAAAAAACAAAGCAACAGAGCCTAGGGCACTGCCACTTATGGTCCTATAGCTTAGGGAAATTAAAATCAAAAAGACACAGCCACCCCAAAGTTTGGGACGCCTCTGTTTACAAGAACCTCGTTTACAGTACAAGTTCAACATCGCAGAAAGTGAAAAATGGATAAAGAACTTGTGGTACTTACGTACAATGCAGTATCACTCAGCAATGAAATCTATGTCATCAGGCCCGTAGCAGCATAATGAGTGGATTCAGGTACGATGATTCTAACTGAAATAAGTCACACAGAAAAAGAAACATCATAAGATATCACTAATACACGGAATGTAAACTTGGCTACACAGGAACTGAATTACAGAACAGAACAGGGTCTCAAATTTAGAAAACCAACTTATGCTTGCTTAAGGGGAAAGGTGAGTTGGGGTGCTGCATAAAACCAGAGATTGAAATGAGCACAGATAAAGTTCCTTAAGCCAAATATGGAATAGACAAGAGCTACTCCTTGCTCAACGAAATGGACTCAAAACCCCATATTAAACCCCTAAGAATGTACCTGACTAGTAAATGTCTTAAAACCTATGGATTGCTATGTCTCCGAAAGAGAATCAAGCATGTGTACAGGGGCATAAACGCAGCAGTGATAGGATTGGAGAGGTTCGGTGAGCAAATGAAGACCCTTTGAAGTCATATTGCATGGTACCCATTCCACGGGTTTCAACTACCCAGGTTTAAGGTATTCTTCCTTCAGCTAAAACATGCATGTGGAACCTAGAGTATGATCAACCATGTGATCGGGAGACGTGTTCAAATATGTCTCAGTTTTCCTCCCCTGGTACTCGGGTGCAACATTCCAGACGCTTTACTAACACTCTCCCCACTTGGAGAGTCAGCGCCTTTAACCTCCTGTTTGGCCCAGTTTGCAATTTCTGCGGAAGATGAACAGGAATAGCGAGAACCAATGAGAGGCTAGCTGGAGGTGTCTGGACGGGCAAATTTAACTCTCATTTCCCACCAGGAAGAGGAATTAACCAAAGGCTCAGCGTGCCGTGCCGGAACCAGATTAGGGCCTGAAGCCATCCTGCGGTGTTGCGGCCAGCTCAAAAGAAAGCGAGTTGAAGAAAGGAGCTCAGGGGCACTGTAATTCACAAACCTGCAGAGTTATAAATGACAGCTATCGTCCAAAAATAGACTGAAGTAAGGCTGCCAAAAGGACTTGAAAGCGGGGCAGAATTGCAGGAAACCGATTTCAGGAGGTAGACTGGAATTGCATTGAAAGCATAGGAAAAGAGGCAGAACGTCCACAATGATGCACTTGGCCAAAAAGGACGTATGCGTTTTTTCCTGAATATATTCAGGAAAAAACGCATACGCCCTTTTTGGCCAACCAAGCAAGCTTGCAAAGGAAATCTGCACTACAATGAAGTCTCACTTCCCCCCGGTCAAAAGGGCCATCTGAAAAAAGTGTAAAATCCAGAAAGGCAGGACAGGCCATGGAGAACTGGGAGCCTTGTTATGCTGATGGGCGGGATGTAAATTGCCAACAACCACTCGGGAGAAGTGTATGGTGTTTCCTGAAACATCTAAAAAACAAAGCAACAGAACCTAGGGCACTTCCACTTATGGTCCTATAGCTTAGGGAAATTAAAATCAAAAAGACACAGCCACCCCAAAGTTTGGAACGGCTCTGTTTACAAGAACCTCGTTTACAGTACAAGTTCAACATCGCAGAAAGTGAAAAATGGATAAAGAACTTGTGGTATTTACTTACAACGCAGTATCACTCAGCAATGAAATCTATGTCATCAGGCCCTTAGCATCACAATGAGTGGATTCAGGTATGATGATTCTAACTGAAATAAGTCACACAGAAAAAGAAACATCATAAGATATCAGTAATACACGGAATGTAAACTTGGCTACACAGGAACTGAATTACAAAACAGAACAGGGTCTCAAATTTAGAAAACCAACTTATGCTTGCTTAAGGGTAAAGGTGAGTTGTGGTGCTGCATCAAACCAGAGATTGAAATGAGCACAGATAAAGTTCCTTAAGTCAAATATGGAATAGACAAGAGCTACTCCTTGCTCAACGAAATGGACTCAACACCGCATATTAAACGCCTAAGAATGTACCTGACTAGTAAGTATCGTAAAACCTATGGATTGCTATGTCTCCAAAAGAGAATCAAGCATGTGTACAGGGGCATAAACGCAGCAGTGATAGGATTGGAGAGGTTCGGTGAGCAAATGAAGACCCTTTGAAGTCATATTGCATGGTACCCATTACACGGGTCTCAACTCTCCACGTTTAAGGTATTCTTCCTTCAGCTAAAACATGCATGTGGAACCCAAGTATGATCAACCATGTGAATGGGAGACGTGTTCAAATATGTCTCAGTTTTCCTCCCCTGGTACTCGGGTGCAACATTCCAGACGCTTTACTAACACTCTCCCCACTTGGAGAGTCAGCGCCTTTAACCTCCTGTTTGGCCCAGTTTGCAATTTCTGCGGAAGATGAACAGGAATAGCAAGAACCAATGAGAGGCTAGCTGGAGGTGTCTGGACGGGCAAATTTAACTCTCATTTCCCACCAGGAAGAGGAAATAACCAAAGGCTCAGCGTGCCGTACCGGAACCAGATTAGGGCCTGAAGCCATCCTGCGGTGTTGCGGCCAGCTCAAAAGAAAGCGAGTTGAAGAAAGGAGCTCAGGGGCACTGTAATTCACAAACCTGCAGAGTTATAAATGACAGCTATCGTCCAAAAATAGACTGAAGTAAGGCTGCCAAGAGGACTTGAAAGCGGGGCAGAATTGCAGGAAACCGATTTCAGGAGGTAGACTGGAATTGCATTGAAAGCATAGGAAAAGAGGCAGAACGTCCACAATGATGCACTTGGCCAAAAAGGGCGTATGCGTTTTTTCCTGAATATATTCAGGAAAAAACGCATACGCCCTTTTTGGCCAACCAAGCAAGCTTGCAAAGGAAATCTGCACTACAATGAAGTCTCACTTCCCCCCGGTCAAAAGGGCCATCTGAAAAAAGTGTAAAATCCAGAAAGGCAGGACAGGCCATGGAGAACTGAGAGCCTTGTTATGCTGATGGGCGGGATGTAAATTGCCAACAGACACTCGGGAAAAGTGTATGGTGTTTACTGAAACATCTAAAAAACAAAGCAACAGAGCCTAGGGCACTGCCACTTATGGTCCTATAGCTTAGGGAAATTAAAATCAAAAAGACACAGCCACCCCAAAGTTTGGGACGCCTCTGTTTACAAGAACCTCGTTTACAGTACAAGTTCAACATCGCAGAAAGTGAAAAATGGATAAAGAAGTTGTGGTATTTACTTACAAAGCAATATCACTCAGCAATGAAATCTATGTCATCAGGCCCTTAGCATCACAATGAGTGGATTCAGGTATGATGATTCTAACTGAAATAAGTCACACAGAAAAAGAAACATCCTAAGATATCAGTAATACATGGAATGTAAACTTGGCTACACAGGAACTGAATTACAGAACAGAACAGGGTCTCAAATTTAGAAAACCAACTTATGCTTGCTTAAGGGTAAAGGTGAGTTGGGGTGCTGCATAAAACCAGAGATTGAAATGAGCACAGATAAAGTTCCTTAAGTCAAATATGGAATAGACAAGAGCTACTCCTTGCTCAACGAAATGGACTCAACACCGCATATTAAACGCCTAAGAATGTACCTGACTAGTAAGTATCGTAAAACCTATGGATTGCTATGTCTCCAAAAGAGAATCAAGCATGTGTACAGGGGCATAAACGCAGCAGTGATAGGATTGGAGAGGTTCGGTGAGCAAATGAAGACCCTTTGAAGTCATATTGCATGGTACCCATTACACGGGTCTCAACTCTCCAGGTTTAAGGTATTCTTCCTTCAGCTAAAACATGCATGTGGAACCCAAGTATGATCAACCATGTGAATGGGAGACGTGTTCAAATATGTCTCAGTTTTCCTCCCCTGGTACTCGGGTGCAACATTCCAGACGCTTTACTAACACTCTCCCCACTTGGAGAGTCAGCGCCTTTAACCTCCTGTTTGGCCCAGTTTGCAATTTCTGCGGAAGATGAACAGGAATAGCGAGAACCAATGAGAGACTAGCTGGAGGTGTCTGGACGGGCAAATTTAACTCTCATTTCCCACCAGGAAGAGGAAATAACCAAAGGCTCAGCGTGCCGTACCGGAACCAGATTAGGGCCTGAAGCCATCCTGCGGTGTTGCGGCCAGGTCACAAGAAAGCGAGTTGAAGAAAGGAGCTCAGGGGCACTGTAATTCACAAACCTGCAGAGTTATAAATGACAGCTATCGTCCAAAAATAGACTGAAGTAAGGCTGCCAAGAGGACTTGAAAGCGGGGCAGAATTGCAGGAAACCGATTTCAGGAGGTAGACTGGAATTGCATTGAAAGCATAGGAAAAGAGGCAGAACGTCCACAATGATGCACTTGGCCAAAAAGGGCGTATGCGTTTTTTCCTGAATATATTCAGGAAAAAACGCATACGCCCTTTTTGGCCAACCAAGCAAGCTTGCAAAGGAAATCTGCACTACAATGAAGTCTCACTTCCCCCCGGTCAAAAGGGCCATCTGAAAAAAGTGTAAAATCCAGAAAGGCAGGACAGGCCATGGAGAACTGGGAGCCTTGTTATGCTGATGGGCGGGATGTAAATTGCCAACAACCACTCGGGAGAAGTGTATGGTGTTTCCTGAAACATCTAAAAAACAAAGCAACAGAACCTAGGGCACTTCCACTTATGGTCCTATAGCTTAGGGAAATTAAAATCAAAAAGACACAGCCACCCCAAAGTTTGGGACGCCTCCGTTTACAAGAACCTCGTTACCATACAAGTTCAATATCACAGAAAGTGAAAAATGGATAAAGAACTTGTGGTACTTACGTACAATGCAGTATCACTCAGCAATGAAATCTATGTCATCCGGCCCGTAGCAGCATAATGAGTGGATTCAGGTACGATGATTCTAACTGAAATAAGTCACACAGAAAAAGAAACATCATAAGATATCACTAATACACGGAATGTAAACTTGGCTACACAGGAACTGCATTCCAAAACAGAACAGGGTCTCAAATTTAGAAAACCAACTTATGCTTGCTTAAGGGGAAAGGTGAGTTGGGGTGCTGCATAAAACCAGAGATTGAAATGAGCACAGATAAAGTTCCTTAAGCCAAATATGGAATAGACAAGAGCTACTCCTTGCTCAACGAAATGGACTCAACACCCCATATTAAACGCCTAAGAATGTACCTGACTAGTAAGTATCTTAAAACCTATGGATTGCTATGTCTCCAAAAGAGAATCAAGCGTGTGTACAGGGGCATAAACGCAGCAGTGATAGGATTGGAGAGGTTCGGTGAGCAAATGAAGACCCTTTGAAGTCATATTGCATGGTACCCATTCCACGGGTCTCAACTCTCCAGGTTTAAGGTATTCTTCCTTCAGCTAAAACATGCATGTGGAACCCAGAGTATGATCAACCATGTGAACGGGAGACGTGCTCAAATATGTCTCAGTTTTCCTCCCCTGGTACTCGGGTGCAACATTCCAGACGCTTTACTAACACTCTCCCCACTTGGAGAGTCAGCGCCTTTAACCTCCTGTTTGGCCCAGTTTGCAATTTCTGCGGAAGATGAACAGCAATAGCGAGAACCAATGAGAGGCTAGCTGGAGGTGTCTGGACCGGCAAATTTAACTCTCATTTCCCACCAGGAAGAGGGAATAACCAAAGGCTCAGCGTGCCGTGCCGGAACCAGATTAGGGCCTGAAGCCATCCTGCGGTGTTGCGGCCAGCTCAAAAGAAAGCGAGTTGAAGAAAGGAGCTCAGGGGCACTGTAATTCACAAACCTGCAGACTTATAAATGACAGCTATCGTCCAAAAATAGACTGAAGTAAGGCTGCCAAGAGGACTTGAAAGCGGGGCAGAATTGCAGGAAACCGATTTCAGGAGGTAGACTGGAATTGCATTGAAAGCATAGGAAAAGAGGCAGAACGTCCACAATGATGCACTTGGCCAAAAAGGGCGTATGCGTTTTTTCCTGAATATATTCAGGAAAAAACGCATACGCCCTTTTTGGCCAACCAAGCAAGCTTGCAAAGGAAATCTGCACCACAATGAAGTCTCACTTCCCCCCGGGCAAAAGGGCCATCTGAAAAAAGTGTAAAATCCAGAAAGGCAGGACAGGCCATGGAGAACTGGGAGCCTTGTTATGCTGATGGGCGGGATGAAAATTGCCAACAGACACTTGGGAGAAGTGTATGGTGTTTCCTGAAACATCTAAAAAACAAAGCAACAGAACCTAGGGCACTTCCACTTATGGTCCTATAGCTTAGGGAAATTAAAATCAAAAAGACACAGCCACCCCAAAGTTTGGAACGGCTCTGTTTACAAGAACCTCGTTTACAGTACAAGTTCAACATCGCAGAAAGTGAAAAATGGATAAAGAAGTTGTGGTATTTACTTACAAAGCAATATCACTCAGCAATGAAATCTGTGTCATCAGGCCCTTAGCAGCACAATGAGTGGATTCAGGTATGATGATTCTAACTGAAGTAAGTCACACAGAAAAAGAAACATCATAAGATATCAGTAATACACGGAATGTAAACTTGGCTACACAGGAACTGAATTACAGAACAGAACAGGGTCTCAAATTTAGAAAACCAACTTATGCTTGCTTAAGGGTAAAGGTGAGTTGGGGTGCTGCATAAAACCAGAGATTGAAATGAGCACAGATAAAGTTCCTTAAGCCAAATATGGAATAGACAAGAGCTACTCCTTGCTCAACGAAATGGACTCAACACCGCATATTAAACGCCTAAGAATGTACCTGACTAGTAAGTATCTTAAAACCTATGGATTGCTATGTCTCCGAAAGAGAATCAAGCAGGTGTACAGGGGCATAAACGCAGCAGTGATAGGATTGGAGAGGTTCGGTGAGCAAATGAAGACCCTTTGTAGTCATATTGCATGGTACCCATTACACGGGTCTTAACTCTCCAGGTTTAAGGTATTCTTCCTTCAGCTAAAACATGCATGTGGAACCCAAGTATGATCAACCATGTGAACGGGAGACGTGTTCAAATATGTCTCAGTTTTCCTCCCCTGGTACTCGGGTGCAACATTCCAGACGCTTTACTAACACTCTCCCCACTTGGAGAGTCAGCGCCTTTAACCTCCTGTTTGGCCCAGTTTGCAATTTCTGCGGAAGATGAACAGGAATAGCGAGAACCAATGAGAGACTAGCTGGAGGTGTCTGGACGGGCAAATTTAACTCTCATTTCCCACCAGGAAGAGGAAATAACCAAAGGCTCAGCGTGCCGTGCCGGAACCAGATTAGGGCCTGAAGCCATCCTGCGGTGTTGCGGCCAGGTCACAAGAAAGCAAGTTGAAGAAAGGAGCTCAGGGGCACTGTAATTCACAAACCTGCAGAGTTATAAATGACAGCTATTGTCCAAAAATAGACTGAAGTAAGGCTGCCAAGAGGACTTGAAAGCGGGGCAGAATTGCAGGAAACCGATTTCAGGAGGTAGACTGGAATTGCATTGAAAGCATAGGAAAAGAGGCAGAACGTCCACAATGATGCACTTGGCCAAAAAGTGTGTATGCGTTTTTTCCTGAATATATTCAGGAAAAAACGCATACGCCCTTTTTGGCCAACCAAGCAAGCTTGCAAAGGAAATCTGCACTACAATGAAGTCTCACTTCCCCCCGGTCAAAAGGGCCATCTGAAAAAAGTGTAAAATCCAGAAAGGCAGGACAGGCCATGGAGAACTGGGAGCCTTGTTATGCTGATGGGCGGGATGTAAATTGCCAACAACCACTCGGGAGAAGTGTATGGTGTTTCCTGAAACATCTAAAAAACAAAGCAACAGAACCTAGGGCACTTCCACTTATGGTCCTATAGCTTAGGGAAATTAAAATCAAAAAGACACAGCCACCCCAAAGTTTGGGACGCCTCCGTTTACAAGAACCTCGTTTACCATACAAGTTCAATATCACAGAAAGTGAAAAATGGATAAAGAACTTGTGGTACTTACGTACAATGCAGTATCACTCAGCAATGAAATCTATGTCATCAGGCCCGTAGCAGCATAATGAGTGGATTCAGGTACGATGATTCTAACTGAAATAAGTCACACAGAAAAAGAAACATCATAAGATATCACTAATACACGGAATGTAAACTTGGCTACACAGGAACTGCATTCCAAAACAGAACAGGGTCTCAAATTTAGAAAACCAACTTATGCTTGCTTAAGGGGAAAGGTGAGTTGGGGTGCTGCATAAAACCAGAGATTGAAATGAGCACAGATAAAGTTCCTTAAGCCAAATATGGAATAGACAAGAGGTACTCCTGGCTCAAAGAAATGGACTCAACACCCCATATTAAACGCCTAAGAATGTACCTGACTAGTAAGTATCTTAAAACCTATGGATTGCTATGTCTCCAAAAGAGAATCAAGCATGTGTACAGGGGCATAAACGCAGCAGTGATAGGATTGGAGAGGTTCGGTGAGCAAATGAAGACCCTTTGAAGTCATATTGCATGGTACCCATTACACGGGTCTCAACTCTCCAGGTTTAAGGTATTCTTCCTTCAGCTAAAACATGCATGTGGAACCCAAGTATGATCAACCATGTGAACGGGAGACGTGTTCAAATATGTCTCAGTTTTCCTCCCCTGGTACTAGGGTGCAACATTCCAGACGTTTTACTAACACTCTCCCCACTTGGAGAGTTAGCACCTTTAACCTCCTGTTTGGCCCAGTTTGCAATTTCTGCGGAAGATGAACAGGAATAGCGAGAACCAATGAGAGACTAGCTGGAGGTGTCTGGACGGGCAAATTTAACTCTCATTTCCCACCAGGAAGAGGAAATAACCAAAGGCTCAGCGTGCCGTGCCGGAACCAGATTAGGGCCTGAAGCCATCCTGCGGTGTTGCGGCCAGCTCAAAAGTAAGCGAGTTGAAGAAAGGAGCTCAAG
Organism: Stenella coeruleoalba; assembly: GCF_951394435.1. NCBI lineage: Eukaryota > Metazoa > Chordata > Mammalia > Artiodactyla > Delphinidae > Stenella > Stenella coeruleoalba. Next base: position 17,749 of record NW_027646124.1, read on the forward strand.
GGCACTGTAATTCACAAACATGCAGAGTTATAAATGACAGCTATCGTCCAAAAATAGACTGAAGTAAGGCTGCCAAGAGGACTTGAAAGCGGGGCAGAATTGCAGGAAACCGATTTCAGGAGGTAGACTGGAATTGCATTGAAAGCATAGGAAAAGAGGCAGAACGTCCACAATGATGCACTTGGCCAAAAAGGGCGTATGCGTTTTTTCCTGAATATATTCAGGAAAAAACGCATACGCCCTTTTTGGCCAACCAAGCAAGCTTGCAAAGGAAATCTGCACTACAATGAAGTCTCACTTCCCCCCGGTCAAAAGGGCCATCTGAAAAAAGTGTAAAATCCAGAAAGGCAGGACAGGCCATGGAGAACTGAGAGCCTTGTTATGCTGATGGGCGGGATGTAAATTGCCAACAGACACTCGGGAAAAGTGTATGGTGTTTCCTGAAACATCTAAAAAACAAAGCAACAGAGCCTAGGGCACTGCCACTTATGGTCCTATAGCTTAGGGAAATTAAAATCAAAAAGACACAGCCACCCCAAAGTTTGGGACGCCTCTGTTTACAAGAACCTCGTTTACAGTACAAGTTCAACATCGCAGAAAGTGAAAAATGGATAAAGAAGTTGTGGTATTTACTTACAAAGCAATATCACTCAGCAATGAAATCTATGTCATCAGGCCCTTAGCATCACAATGAGTGGATTCAGGTATGATGATTCTAACTGAAATAAGTCACACAGAAAAAGAAACATCCTAAGATATCAGTAATACACGGAATGTAAACTTGGCTACACAGGAACTGAATTACAGAACAGAACAGGTTCTCAAATTTAGAAAACCAACTTATGCTTGCTTAAGGGTAAAGGTGAGTTGGGGTGCTGCATAAAACCAGAGATTGAAATGAGCACAGATAAAGTTCCTTAAGTCAAATATGGAATAGACAAGAGCTACTCCTTGCTCAACGAAATGGACTCAACACCGCATATTAAACGCCTAAGAATGTACCTGACTAGTAAGTATCGTAAAACCTATGGATTGCTATGTCTCCAAAAGAGAATCAAGCATGTGTACAGGGGCATAAACGCAGCAGTGATAGGATTGGAGAGGTTCGGTGAGCAAATGAAGACCCTTTGAAGTCATATTGCATGGTACCCATTACACGGGTCTCAACTCTCCAGGTTTAAGGTATTCTTCCTTCAGCTAAAACATGCATGTGGAACCCAAGTATGATCAACCATGTGAATGGGAGACGTGTTCAAATATGTCTCAGTTTTCCTCCCCTGGTACTCGGGTGCAACATTCCAGACGCTTTACTAACACTCTCCCCACTTGGAGAGTCAGCGCCTTTAACCTCCTGTTTGGCCCAGTTTGCAATTTCTGCGGAAGATGAACAGGAATAGCGAGAACCAATGAGAGACTAGCTGGAGGTGTCTGGACGGGCAAATTTAACTCTCATTTCCCACCAGGAAGAGGAAATAACCAAAGGCTCAGCGTGCCGTGCCGGAACCAGATTAGGGCCTGAAGCCATCCTGCGGTGTTGCGGCCAGCTCAAAAGAAAGCGAGTTGAAGAAAGGAGCTCAAGGGCACTGTAATTCACAAACCTGCAGAGTTATAAATGACAGCTATCGTCCAAAAATAGACTGAAGTAAGGCTGCCAAGAGGACTTGAAAGCGGGGCAGAATTGCAGGAAACCGATTTCAGGAGGTAGACTGGAATTGCATTGAAAGCATAGGAAAAGAGGCAGAACGTCCACAATGATGCACTTGGCCAAAAAGGGCGTATGCGTTTTTTCCTGAATATATTCAGGAAAAAACGAATACGCCCTTTTTGGCCAACCAAGCAAGCTTGCAAAGGAAATCTGCACTACAATGAAGTCTCACTTCCCCCCGGTCAAAAGGGCCATCTGAAAAAAGTGTAAAATCCAGAAAGGCAGGACAGGCCATGGAGAACTGGGAGCCTTGTTATGCTGATGGGCGGGATGTAAATTGCCAACAACCACTCTGGAGAAGTGTATGGTGTTTCCTGAAACATCTAAAAAACAAAGCAACAGAACCTAGGGCACTTCCACTTATGGTCCTATAGCTTAGGGAAATTAAAATCAAAAAGACACAGCCACCCCAAAGTTTGGAACGGCTCTGTTTACAAGAACCTCGTTTACAGTACAAGTTCAACATCGCAGAAAGTGAAAAATGGATAAAGAACTTGTGGTACTTACGTACAATGCAGTATCACTCAGCAATGAAATCTATGTCATCAGGCCCGTAGCAGCATAATGAGTAGATTCAGGTACGATGATTCTAACTGAAATAAGTCACACAGAAAAAGAAACATCATAAGATATCACTAATACACGGAATGTAAACTTGGCAACACAGGAACTGAATTCCAAAACAGAACAGGTTCTCAAATTTAGAAAACCAACTTATGCTTGCTTAAATGGAAAGGTGAGTTGGGTTGCTGCATAAAACCAGAGATTGAAATGAGCACAGATAAAGTTCCTTAAGCCTAATATGGAATAGACAAGAGCTACTCCTTGCTCAACGAAATAGACTCAACACCGCATATTAAACGCCTAAGAATGTACCTGACTAGTAAGTATCTTAAAACCTATGGATTGCTATGTCTCCGAAAGAGAATCAAGCATGTGTACAGGGGCATAAACGCAGCAGTGATAGGATTGGAGAGGTTCGGTGAGCAAATGAAGACCCTTTGAAGTCATATTGCATGGTACCCATTCCACGGGTTTCAACTACCCAGGTTTTAGGTATTCTTCCTTCATCTAAAACATGCATGTGGAACCCAGAGTATGATCAACCATGTGATCGGGAGACGTGTTCAAATATGTCTCAGTTTTCCTCCCCTGGTACTCGGGTGCAACATTCCAGACGCTTTACTAACACTCTCCCCACTTGGAGAGTCAGCGCCTTTAACCTCCTGTTTGGCACAGTTTGCAATTTCTGCGGAAGATGAACAGGAATAGCGAGAACGAATGAGAGGCTAGCTGGAGGTGTCTGGACGGGCAAATTTAACTCTCATTTCCCAACAGGAAGAGGAAATAACCAAAGGCTCAGCGTGCCGTACCGGAACCAGATTAGGGCCTGAAGCCATCCTGCGGTGTTGCGGCCAGCTCAAAAGAAACCGAGTGGAAGAAAGGAGCTCAGGGGCACTGTAATTCACAAACCTGCAGAGTTATAAATGACAGCTATCGTCCAAAAATAGACTGAAGTAAAGCTGCCAAGAGGACTTGAAAGCGGGGCAGAATTGCAGGAAACCGATTTCAGGAGGTAGACTGGAATTGCATTGAAAGCATAGGAAAAGAGGCAGAACGTCCACAATGATGCACTTGGCCAAAAAGGGCGTATGCGTTTTTTCCTGAATATATTCAGGAAAAAACGAATACGCCCTTTTTGGCCAACCAAGCAAGCTTGCAAAGGAAATCTGCACTACAATGAAGTCTCACTTCCTCCCGGTCAAAAGGGCCATCTGAAAAAAGTGTAAAATCCAGAAAGGCAGGACAGGCCATGGAGAACTGGGAGCCTTGTTATGCTGATGGGCGGGATGTAAATTGCCAACAACCACTCTGGAGAAGTGTATGGTGTTTCCTGAAACATCTAAAAAACAAAGCAACAGAACCTAGGGCACTTCCACTTATGGTCCTATAGCTTAGGGAAATTAAAATCAAAAAGACACAGCCACCCCAAAGTTTGGAACGGCTCTGTTTACAAGAACCTCGTTTACAGTACAAGTTCAACATCGCAGAAAGTGAAAAATGGATAAAGAAGTTGTGGTATTTACTTACAAAGCAATATCACTCAGCAATGAAATCTGTGTCATCAGGCCCTTAGCAGCACAATGAGTGGATTCAGGTATGATGATTCTAACTGAAATAAGTCACACAGAAAAAGAAACATCATAAGATATCAATAATACATGGAATGTAAACTTGGCTACACAGGAACTGAATTACAGAACAGAACAGGGTCTCAAATTTAGAAAACCAACTTATTCTTGCTTAAGGGTAAAGGTGAGTTGGGGTGCTGTATAAAACCAGAGATTGAAATGAGCACAGATAAAGTTCCTTAAGCCAAATATGGAATAGACAAGAGCTACTCCTTGCTCAACGAAATGGACTCAACACCCCATATTAAACGCCTAAGAATGTACCTGACTAGTAAGTATCTTAAAACCTATGGATTGCTATGTCTCCGAAAGAGAATCAAGCATGTGTACAGGGGCATAAACGCAGCAGTGATAGGATTGGAGAGGTTCGGTGAGCAAATGAAGACCCTTTGAAGTCATATTGCATGGTACCCATTCCACGAGTTTCAACTACCCAGGTTTAAGGTATTCTTCCTTCAGCTAAAACATGCATGTGGAACCTAGAGTATGATCAACCATGTGATCGGGAGACGTGTTCAAATATGTCTCAGTTTTCCTCCCCTGGTACTCGGGTGCAACATTCCAGACGCTTTACTAACACTCTCCCCACTTGGAGAATCAGTCCCTTTAACCTCCTGTTTGGCCCAGTTTGCAATTTCTGCGGAAGATGAACAGGAATAGCGAGAACGAATGAGAGGCTAGCTGGAGGTGTCTGGACGGGCAAATTTAACTCTCATTTCCCAACAGGAAGAGGAATTAACCAAAGGCTCAGCGTGCCGTACTGGAACCAGATTAGGGCCTGAAGCCATCCTGCGGTGTTGCGGCCAGCTCACAAGAAACCGAGTTGAAGAAAGGAGCTCAGGGGCACTGTAATTCACAAACCTGCAGAGTTATAAATGACAGCTATCGTCCAAAAATAGACTGAAGTAAGGCTGCCAAGAGGACTTGAAAGCGGGGCAGAATTGCAGGAAACCGATTTCAGGAGGTAGACTGGAATTGCATTGAAAGCATAGGAAAAGAGGCAGAACGTCCACAATGATGCACTTGGCCAAAAAGGGCGTATGCGTTTTTTCCTGAATATATTCAGGAAAAAACGCATACGCCCTTTTTGGCCAACCAAGCAAGCTTGCAAAGGAAATCTGCACTACAATGAAGTCTCACTTCCCCCCGGTCAAAAGGGCCATCTGAAAAAAGTGTAAAATCCAGAAAGGCAGGACAGGCCATGGAGAACTGGGAGCCTTGTTATGCTGATGGGCGAGATGTAAATTGCCAACAACCACTCTGGAGAAGTGTATGGTGTTTCCTGAAACATCTAAAAAACAAAGCAACAGAGCCTAGGGCACTTCCACTTATGGTCCTATAGCTTAGGGAAATTAAAATCAAAAAGACACAGCCACCCCAAAGTTTGGAACGCCTCCGTTTACAAGAACCTCGTTTACCATACAAGTTCAATATCACAGAAAGTGAAAAATGGATAAAGAACTTGTGGTACTTAAGTACAATGCAGTATCACTCAGCAATGAAATCTATGTCATCAGGCCCGTAGCAGCATAATGAGTGGATTCAGGTACGATGATTCTAACTGAAATAAGTCACACAGAAAAAGAAACATCATAAGATATCACTAATACACGGAATGTAAACTTGGCTACACAGGAACTGCATTCCAAAACAGAACAGGGTCTCAAATTTAGAAAACCAACTTATGCTTGCTTAAGGGGAAAGGTGAGTTGGGGTGCTGCATAAAACCAGAGATTGAAATGAGCACAGATAAAGTTCCTTAACCCAAATATGGAATAGACAAGAGCTACTCCTGGCTCAAAGAAATGGACTCAACACCCCATATTAAACGCCTAAGAATGTACCTGACTAGTAAGTATCTTAAAACCTATGGATTGCTATGTCTCCAAAAGAGAATCAAGCATGTGTACAGGGGCATAAACGCAGCAGTGATAGGATTGGAGAGGTTCGGTGAGCAAATGAAGACCCTTTGAAGTCATATTGCATGGTACCCATTACACGGGTCTCAACTCTCCAGGTTTAAGGTATTCTTCCTTCAGCTAAAACATGCATGTGGAACCCAAGTATGATCAACCATGTGAACGGGAGACGTGTTCAAATATGTCTCAGTTTTCCTCCCCTGGTACTCGGGTGCAACATTCCAGACGCTTTACTAACACTCTCCCCACTTGGAGAGTCAGCGCCTTTAACCTCCTGTTTGGCCCAGTTTGCAATTTCTGCGGAAGATGAACAGGAATAGCGAGAACCAATGAGAGGCTAGCTGGAGGTGTCTGGACGGGCAAATTTAACTCTCATTTCCCACCAGGAAGAGGAAATAAACAAAGGCTCAGTGTGCCGTGCCGGAACCAGATTAGGGCCTGAAGCCATCCTGCGGTGTTGCGGCCAGCTCAAAAGAAAGCGAGTTGAAGAAAGGAGCTCAAGGGCACTGTAATTCACAAACCTGCAGAGTTATAAATGACAGCTATCGTCCAAAAATAGACTGAAGTAAGGCTGCCAAGAGGACTTGAAAGCGGGGCAGAATTGCAGGAAACCGATTTCAGGAGGTAGACTGGAATTGCATTGAAAGCATAGGAAAAGAGGCAGAACGTCCACAATGATGCACTTGGCCAAAAAGGGCGTATGCGTTTTTTCCTGAATATATTCAGGAAAAAACGCATACGCCCTTTTTGGCCAACCAAGCAAGCTTGCAAAGGAAATCTGCACTACAATGAAGTCTCACTTCCCCCCGGTCAAAAGGGCCATCTGAAAAAAGTGTAAAATCCAGAAAGGCAGGACAGGCCATGGAGAACTGGGAGCCTTGTTATGCTGATGGGCGGGATGTAAATTGCCAACAACCACTCGGGAGAAGTGTATGGTGTTTCCTGAAACATCTAAAAAACAAAGCAACAGAACCTAGGGCACTTCCACTTATGGTCCTATAGCTTAGGGAAATTAAAATCAAAAAGACACAGCCACCCCAAAGTTTGGGACGCCTCCGTTTACAAGAACCTCGTTTACCATACAAGTTCAATATCACAGAAAGTGAAAAATGGATAAAGAACTTGTGGTACTTACGTACAATGCAGTATCACTCAGCAATGAAATCTATGTCATCAGGCCCGTAGCAGCATAATGAGTGGATTCAGGTACGATGATTCTAACTGAAATAAGTCACACAGAAAAAGAAACATCATAAGATATCAGTAATACACGGAATGTAAACTTGGCTACACAGGAACTGCATTCCAAAACAGAACAGGGTCTCAAATTTAGAAAACCAACTTATGCTTGCTTAAGGGGAAAGGTGAGTTGGGGTGCTGCATAAAACCAGAGATTGAAATGAGCACAGATAAAGTTCCTTAAGCCAAATATGGAATAGACAAGAGCTACTCCTGGCTCAAAGAAATGGACTCAACACCCCATATTAAACGCCTAAGAATGTACCTGACTAGTAAGTATCTTAAAACCTATGGATTGCTATGTCTCCAAAAGAGAATCAAGCATGTGTACAGGGGCATAAACGCAGCAGTGATAGGATTGGAGAGGTTCGGTGAGCAAATGAAGACCCTTTGAAGTCATATTGCATGGTACCCATTACACGGGTCTCAACTCTCCAGGTTTAAGGTATTCTTCCTTCAGCTAAAACATGCATGTGGAACCCAAGTATGATCAACCATGTGAACGGGAGACGTGTTCAAATATGTCTCAGTTTTCCTCCCCTGGTACTAGGGTGCAACATTCCAGACGTTTTACTAACACTCTCCCCACTTGGAGAGTTAGCACCTTTAACCTCCTGTTTGGCCCAGTTTGCAATTTCTGCGGAAGATGAACAGGAATAGCGAGAACCAATGAGAGGCTAGCTGGAGGTGTCTGGACGGGCAAATTTAACTCTCATTTCCCACCAGGAAGAGGAAATAAACAAAGGCTCAGTGTGCCGTGCCGGAACCAGATTAGGGCCTGAAGCCATCCTGCGGTGTTGCGGCCAGCTCAAAAGAAAGCGAGTTGAAGAAAGGAGCTCAAGGGCACTGTAATTCACAAACCTGCAGAGTTATAAATGACAGCTATCGTCCAAAAATAGACTGAAGTAAGGCTGCCAAGAGGACTTGAAAGCGGGGCAGAATTGCAGGAAACCGATTTCAGGAGGTAGACTGGAATTGCATTGAAAGCATAGGAAAAGAGGCAGAACGTCCACAATGATGCACTTGGCCAAAAAGGGCGTATGCGTTTTTTCCTGAATATATTCAGGAAAAAACGAATACGCCCTTTTTGGCCAACCAAGCAAGCTTGCAAAGGAAATCTGCACTACAATGAAGTCTCACTTCCCCCCGGTCAAAAGGGCCATCTGAAAAAAGTGTAAAATCCACAAAGGCAGGACAGGCCATGGAGAACTGGGAGCCTTGTTATGCTGATGGGCGGGATGTAAATTGCCAACAACCACTCTGGAGAAGTGTATGGTGTTTCCTGAAACATGTAAAAAAACAAAGCAACAGAGCCAAGGGCACTTCCACTTATGGTTCTATAGCTTAGGGAAATTAAAATCAAAAAGCCACAGCCACCCCAAAGTTTGGGACTCCTCTGTTTACAAGAACCTCGTTTACAGTACAAGTTCAACATCGCAGAAAGTGAAAAATGGATAAAGAAGTTGTGGTATTTACTTACAAAGCAATATCACTCAGCAATGAAATCTGTGTCATCAGGCCCTTAGCAGCACAATGAGTGGATTCAGGTATGATGATTCTAACTGAAATAAGTCACACAGAAAAAGAAACATCATAAGATATCAATAATACATGGAATGTAAACTTGGCTACACAGGAACTGAATTACAGAACAGAACAGGGTCTCAAATTTAGAAAACCAACTTATTCTTGCTTAAGGGTAAAGGTGAGTTGGGGTGCTGCATAAAACCAGAGATTGAAATGAGCACAGATAAAGTTCCTTAAGCCAAATATGGAATAGACAAGAGCTACTCCTTGCTCAACGAAATGGACTCAACACCCCATATTAAACGCCTAAGAATGTACCTGACTAGTAAGTATCTTAAAACCTATGGATTGCTATGTCTCCGAAAGAGAATCAAGCATGTGTACAGGGGCATAAACGCAGCAGTGATAGGATTGGAGAGGTTCGGTGAGCAAATGAAGACCCTTTGAAGTCATATTGCATGGTACCCATTCCACGAGTTTCAACTACCCAGGTTTAAGGTATTCTTCCTTCAGCTAAAACATGCATGTGGAACCTAGAGTATGATCAACCATGTGATCGGGAGACGTGTTCAAATATGTCTCAGTTTTCCTCCCCTGGTACTCGGGTGCAACATTCCAGACGCTTTACTAACACTCTCCCCACTTGGAGAATCAGTCCCTTTAACCTCCTGTTTGGCCCAGTTTGCAATTTCTGCGGAAGATGAACAGGAATAGCGAGAACGAATGAGAGGCTAGCTGGAGGTGTCTGGACGGGCAAATTTAACTCTCATTTCCCAACAGGAAGAGGAAATAACCAAAGGCTCAGCGTGCCGTACTGGAACCAGATTAGGGCCTGAAGCCATCCTGCGGTGTTGCGGCCAGCTCACAAGAAACCGAGTTGAAGAAAGGAGCTCAGGGGCACTGTAATTCACAAACCTGCAGAGTTATAAATGACAGCTATCGTCCAAAAATAGACTGAAGTAAGGCTGCCAAGAGGACTTGAAAGCGGGGCAGAATTGCAGGAAACCGATTTCAGGAGGTAGACTGGAATTGCATTGAAAGCATAGGAAAAGAGGCAGAACGTCCACAATGATGCACTTGGCCAAAAAGGGCGTATGCGTTTTTTCCTGAATATATTCAGGAAAAAACGCATACGCCCTTTTTGGCCAACCAAGCAAGCTTGCAAAGGAAATCTGCACTACAATGAAGTCTCACTTCCCCCCGGTCAAAAGGGCCATCTGAAAAAAGTGTAAAATCCAGAAAGGCAGGACAGGCCATGGAGAACTGGGAGCCTTGTTATGCTGATGGGCGAGATGTAAATTGCCAACAACCACTCTGGAGAAGTGTATGGTGTTTCCTGAAACATCTAAAAAACAAAGCAACAGAGCCTAGGGCACTTCCACTTATGGTCCTATAGCTTAGGGAAATTAAAATCAAAAAGACACAGCCACCCCAAAGTTTGGAACGCCTCCGTTTACAAGAACCTCGTTTACCATACAAGTTCAATATCACAGAAAGTGAAAAATGGATAAAGAACTTGTGGTACTTAAGTACAATGCAGTATCACTCAGCAATGAAATCTATGTCATCAGGCCCGTAGCAGCATAATGAGTGGATTCAGGTACGATGATTCTAACTGAAATAAGTCACACAGAAAAAGAAACATCATAAGATATCACTAATACACGGAATGTAAACTTGGCTACACAGGAACTGCATTCCAAAACAGAACAGGGTCTCAAATTTAGAAAACCAACTTATGCTTGCTTAAGGGGAAAGGTGAGTTGGGGTGCTGCATAAAACCAGAGATTGAAATGAGCACAGATAAAGTTCCTTAAGCCAAATATGGAATAGACAAGAGCTACTCCTGGCTCAAAGAAATGGACTCAACACCCCATATTAAACGCCTAAGAATGTACCTGACTAGTAAGTATCTTAAAACCTATGGATTGCTATGTCTCCAAAAGAGAATCAAGCATGTGTACAGGGGCATAAACGCAGCAGTGATAGGATTGGAGAGGTTCGGTGAGCAAATGAAGACCCTTTGAAGTCATATTGCATGGTACCCATTACACGGGTCTCAACTCTCCAGGTTTAAGGTATTCTTCCTTCAGCTAAAACATGCATGTGGAACCCAAGTATGATCAACCATGTGAACGGGAGACGTGTTCAAATATGTCTCAGTTTTCCTCCCCTGGTACTAGGGTGCAACATTCCAGACGTTTTACTAACACTCTCCCCACTTGGAGAGTTAGCACCTTTAACCTCCTGTTTGGCCCAGTTTGCAATTTCTGCGGAAGATGAACAGGAATAGCGAGAACCAATGAGAGACTAGCTGGAGGTGTCTGGACGGGCAAATTTAACTCTCATTTCCCACCAGGAAGAGGAAATAACCAAAGGCTCAGCGTGCCGTGCCGGAACCAGATTAGGGCCTGAAGCCATCCTGCGGTGTTGCGGCCAGCTCAAAAGAAAGCGAGTTGAAGAAAGGAGCTCAAGGGCACTGTAATTCACAAACCTGCAGAGTTATAAATGACAGCTATCGTCCAAAAATAGACTGAAGTAAGGCTGCCAAGAGGACTTGAAAGCGGGGCAGAATTGCAGGAAACCGATTTCAGGAGGTAGACTGGAATTGCATTGAAAGCATAGGAAAAGAGGCAGAACGTCCACAATGATGCACTTGGCCAAAAAGGGCGTATGCGTTTTTTCCTGAATATATTCAGGAAAAAACGCATACGCCCGTTTTGGCCAACCAAGCAAGCTTGCAAAGGAAATCTGCACTACAATGAAGTCTCACTTCCCCCCGGTCAAAAGGGCCATCTGAAAAAAGTGTAAAATCCAGAAAGGCAGGACAGGCCATGGAGAACTGGGAGCCTTGTTATGCTGATGGGCGGGATGTAAATTGCCAACAACCACTCGGGAGAAGTGTATGGTGTTTCCTGAAACATCTAAAAAACAAAGCAACAGAACCTAGGGCACTTCCACTTATGGTCCTATAGCTTAGGGAAATTAAAATCAAAAAGACACAGCCACCCCAAAGTTTGGGACGCCTCCGTTTACAAGAACCTCGTTTACCATACAAGTTCAATATCACAGAAAGTGAAAAATGGATAAAGAACTTGTGGTACTTACGTACAATGCAGTATCACTCAGCAATGAAATCTATGTCATCAGGCCCGTAGCAGCATAATGAGTGGATTCAGGTACGATGATTCTAACTGAAATAAGTCACACAGAAAAAGAAACATCATAAGATATCAGTAATACACGGAATGTAAACTTGGCTACACAGGAACTGCATTCCAAAACAGAACAGGGTCTCAAATTTAGAAAACCAACTTATGCTTGCTTAAGGGGAAAGGTGAGTTGGGGTGCTGCATAAAACCAGAGATTGAAATGAGCACAGATAAAGTTCCTTAAGCCAAATATGGAATAGACAAGAGCTACTCCTGGCTCAAAGAAATGGACTCAACACCCCATATTAAACGCCTAAGAATGTACCTGACTAGTAAGTATCTTAAAACCTATGGATTGCTATGTCTCCAAAAGAGAATCAAGCATGTGTACAGGGGCATAAACGCAGCAGTGATAGGATTGGAGAGGTTCGGTGAGCAAATGAAGACCCTTTGAAGTCATATTGCATGGTACCCATTACACGGGTCTCAACTCTCCAGGTTTAAGGTATTCTTCCTTCAGCTAAAACATGCATGTGGAACCCAAGTATGATCAACCATGTGAACGGGAGACGTGTTCAAATATGTCTCAGTTTTCCTCCCCTGGTACTAGGGTGCAACATTCCAGACGTTTTACTAACACTCTCCCCACTTGGAGAGTTAGCACCTTTAACCTCCTGTTTGGCCCAGTTTGCAATTTCTGCGGAAGATGAACAGGAATAGCGAGAACCAATGAGAGGCTAGCTGGAGGTGTCTGGACGGGCAAATTTAACTCTCATTTCCCACCAGGAAGAGGAAATAACCAAAGGCTCAGTGTGCCGTGCCGGAACCAGATTAGGGCCTGAAGCCATCCTGCGGTGTTGCGGCCAGCTCAAAAGAAAGCGAGTTGAAGAAAGGAGCTCAAGGGCACTGTAATTCACAAACCTGCAGAGTTATAAATGACAGCTATCGTCCAAAAATAGACTGAAGTAAGGCTGCCAAGAGGACTTGAAAGCGGGGCAGAATTGCAGGAAACCGATTTCAGGAGGTAGACTGGAATTGCATTGAAAGCATAGGAAAAGAGGCAGAACGTCCACAATGATGCACTTGGCCAAAAAGGGCGTATGCGTTTTTTCCTGAATATATTCAGGAAAAAACGAATACGCCCTTTTTGGCCAACCAAGCAAGCTTGCAAAGGAAATCTGCACTACAATGAAGTCTCACTTCCCCCCGGTCAAAAGGGCCATCTGAAAAAAGTGTAAAATCCAGAAAGGCAGGACAGGCCATGGAGAACTGGGAGCCTTGTTATGCTGATGGGCGGGATGTAAATTGCCAACAACCACTCTGGAGAAGTGTATGGTGTTTCCTGAAACATCTAAAAAACAAAGCAACAGAACCTAGGGCACTTCCACTTATGGTCCTATAGCTTAGGGAAATTAAAATCAAAAAGACACAGCCACCCCAAAGTTTGGAACGGCTCTGTTTACAAGAACCTCGTTTACAGTACAAGTTCAACATCGCAGAAAGTGAAAAATGGATAAAGAACTTGTGGTACTTACGTACAATGCAGTATCACTCAGCAATGAAATCTATGTCATCAGGCCCGTAGCAGCATAATGAGTAGATTCAGGTACGATGATTCTAACTGAAATAAGTCACACAGAAAAAGAAACATCATAAGATATCACTAATACACGGAATGTAAACTTGGCAACACAGGAACTGAATTCCAAAACAGAACAGGTTCTCAAATTTAGAAAACCAACTTATGCTTGCTTAAATGGAAAGGTGAGTTGGGTTGCTGCATAAAACCAGAGATTGAAATGAGCACAGATAAAGTTCCTTAAGCCAAATATGGAATAGACAAGAGCTACTCCTTGCTCAACGAAATGGACTCAACACCGCATATTAAACGCCTAAGAATGTACCTGACTAGTAAGTATCTTAAAACCTATGGATTGCTATGTCTCCGAAAGAGAATCAAGCATGTGTACAGGGGCATAAACGCAGCAGTGATAGGATTGGAGAGGTTCGGTGAGCAAATGAAGACCCTTTGAAGTCATATTGCATGGTACCCATTCCACGGGTTTCAACTACCCAGGTTTTAGGTATTCTTCCTTCAGCTAAAACATGCATGTGGAACCCAGAGTATGATCAACCATGTGATCGGGAGACGTGTTCAAATATGTCTCAGTTTTCCTCCCCTGGTACTCGGGTGCAACATTCCAGACGCTTTACTAACACTCTCCCCACTTGGAGAGTCAGCGCCTTTAACCTCCTGTTTGGCACAGTTTGCAATTTCTGCGGAAGATGAACAGGAATAGCGAGAACGAATGAGAGGCTAGCTGGAGGTGTCTGGACGGGCAAATTTAACTCTCATTTCCCAACAGGAAGAGGAAATAACCAAAGGCTCAGCGTGCCGTACCGGAACCAGATTAGGGCCTGAAGCCATCCTGCGGTGTTGCGGCCAGCTCAAAAGAAACCGAGTTGAAGAAAGGAGCTCAGGGGCACTGTAATTCACAAACCTGCAGAGTTATAAATGACAGCTATCGTCCAAAAATAGACTGAAGTAAGGCTGCCAAGAGGACTTGAAAGCGGGGCAGAATTGCAGGAAACCGATTTCAGGAGGTAGACTGGAATTGCATTGAAAGCATAGGAAAAGAGGCAGAACGTCCACAATGATGCACTTGGCCAAAAAGGGCGTATGCGTTTTTTCCTGAATATATTCAGGAAAAAACGCATACGCCCTTTTTGGCCAACCAAGCAAGCTTGCAAAGGAAATCTGCACTACAATGAAGTCTCACTTCCCCCCGGTCAAAAGGGCCATCTGAAAAAAGTGTAAAATCCAGAAAGGCAGGACAGGCCATGGAGAACTGGGAGCCTTGTTATGCTGATGGGCGGGATGTAAATTGCCAACAACCACTCTGGAGAAGTGTATGGTGTTTCCTGAAACATCTAAAAAACAAAGCAACAGAACCTAGGGCACTTCCACTTATGGTCCTATAGCTTAGGGAACTTAAAATCAAAAAGACACAGCCACCCCAAAGTTTGGAACGGCTCTGTTTACAAGAACCTCGTTTACAGTACAAGTTCAACATCGCAGAAAGTGAAAAATGGATAAAGAAGTTGTGGTATTTACTTACAAAGCAATATCACTCAGCAATGAAATCTGTGTCATCAGGCCCTTAGCAGCACAATGAGTGGATTCAGGTATGATGATTCTAACTGAAATAAGTCACACAGAAAAAGAAACATCATAAGATATCAATAATACATGGAATGTAAACTTGGCTACACAGGAACTGAATTACAGAACAGAACAGGGTCTCAAATTTAGAAAACCAACTTATTCTTGCTTAAGGGTAAAGGTGAGTTGGGGTGCTGCATAAAACCAGAGATTGAAATGAGCACAGATAAAGTTCCTTAAGCCAAATATGGAATAGACAAGAGCTACTCCTTGCTCAACGAAATGGACTCAACACCCCATATTAAACGCCTAAGAATGTACCTGACTAGTAAGTATCTTAAAACCTATGGATTGCTATGTCTCCGAAAGAGAATCAAGCATGTGTACAGGGGCATAAACGCAGCAGTGATAGGATTGGAGAGGTTCGGTGAGCAAATGAAGACCCTTTGAAGTCATATTGCATGGTACCCATTCCACGAGTTTCAACTACCCAGGTTTAAGGTATTCTTCCTTCAGCTAAAACATGCATGTGGAACCTAGAGTATGATCAACCATGTGATCGGGAGACGTGTTCAAATATGTCTCAGTTTTCCTCCCCTGGTACTCGGGTGCAACATTCCAGACGCTTTACTAACACTCTCCCCACTTGGAGAATCAGTCCCTTTAACCTCCTGTTTGGCCCAGTTTGCAATTTCTGCGGAAGATGAACAGGAATAGCGAGAACCAATGAGAGGCTAGCTGGAGGTGTCTGGACGGGCAAATTAAACTCTCATTTCCCACCAGGAAGAGGAATTAACCAAAGGCTCAGCATGCCGGGCCGGAACCAGATTAGGGCCTGAAGTCATCCTGCGGTGTTGCGGCCAGATCACAAGAAAGCGAGTTGAAGAAAGGAGCTCAGGGGCACTGTAATTCACAAACCTGCAGAGTTATAAATGACAGCTATCGTCCAAAAATAGACTGAAGTAAGGCTGCCAAGAGGACTTGAAAGCAGGGCAGAATTGCAGGAAACCGATTTCAGGAGGTAGACTGGAATTGCATTGAAAGCATAGGAAAAGAGGCAGAACGTCCACAATGATGCACTTGGCCAAAAAGGGCGTATGCGTTTTTTCCTGAATATATTCAGGAAAAAACGCATACACCCTTTTGGCCAACCAAGCAAGCTTGCAAAGGAAATCTGCACTACAATGAAGTCTCACTTCCCCCCGGTCAAAAGGGCCATCTGAAAAAAGTGTAAAATCCAGAAAGGCAGGACAGGCCATGGAGAACTGGGAGCCTTGTTATGCTGATGGGTGGGATGTAAATTGCCAACAGACACTCGGGAGAAGTGTATGGTGTTTCCTGAAACATCTAAAAAACAAAGCAACAGAGCCTAGGGCACTGCCACTTATGGTCCTATAGCTTAGGGAAATTAAAATAAAACAGACACAGCCACCCCAAAGTTTGGGACGCCTCTGTTTACAAGAACCTCGTTTACCGTACAAGTTCAATATCACAGAAAGTGAAAAATGGATAAAGAACTTGTGGTACTTACGTACAATGCAGTATCACTCAGCAATGAAATCTATGTCATCAGGCCCGTAGCAGCATAATGAGTGGATTCAGGTACGATAATTCTAACTGAAATAAGTCACAAAGAAAAAGAAACATCATAAGATATCACTAATACACAGAATGTAAACTTGGCTACACAGGAACTGCATTCCAAAACAGAACAGGGTCTCAAATTTAGAAAAGCAACTTATGCTTGCTTAAGGGGAAAGGTGAGTTGGGGTGCTGCATAAAACCAGAGATTGAAATGAGCACAGAGAAAGTTCCTTAAGCCAAATATGGAATAGACAAGAGCTACTCCTTGCTCAACGAAATGGACTCAACACCCCATATTAAACGCCTAAGAATGTACCTGACTAGTAAGTATCTTAAAACCTATGGATTGCTATGTCTCCAAAAGAGAATCAAGCATGTGTACAGGGGCATAAACGCAGCAGTGATAGGATTGGAGAGGTTCGGTGAGCAAATGAAGACCCTTTGAAGTCATATTGCATGGGACCCATTCCACGGGTCTCAACTCTGCAGGTTTAAAGTATTCTTCCTTCAGCTAAAACATGCAGGTGGAACCCAGAGTATGATCAACCGTGTGAACGGGAGACGTGTTCAAATACGTCTCAGTTTTCCTCCCCTGGTACTCGGGTGCAACATTCCAGACGCTTTACTAACACTCTCCCCACTTGGAGAGTCAGCGCCTTTAACCTCCTGTTTGTCCCAGTTTGCAATTTCTCTGGAAGATGAACAGGAATAGCGAGAACCAATGAGAGACTAGCTGGAGGTGTCTGGACGGGCAAATTTAACTCTCATTTCCCACCAGGATGAGGAAATAACCAAAGGCTCAGCATGCCGTGCCGGAACCAGATTAGGGCCTGAAGCCATCCTGTGGTGTTGCGGCCAGGTCACAAGAAAGCGAGTTGAAGAAAGGAGCTCAGGGGCACTGTAATTCACAAACCTGCAGAGTTATAAATGACAGCTATCGTCCAAAAATAGACTGAAGTAAG
This sequence comes from Stenella coeruleoalba, assembly GCF_951394435.1. Classification (NCBI taxonomy): domain Eukaryota; kingdom Metazoa; phylum Chordata; class Mammalia; order Artiodactyla; family Delphinidae; genus Stenella; species Stenella coeruleoalba. Next base: position 35,192 of record NW_027646124.1, read on the forward strand.
GCTGCCAAGAGGACTTGAAAGCGGGGCAGAATTGCAGGAAACCGATTTCAGGAGGTAGACTGGAATTGCATTGAAAGCATAGGAAAAGAGGCACAACGTCCACAATGATGCACTTGGCCAAAAAGGGCGTATGCGTTTTTTCCTGAATATATTCAGGAAAAAACGCATACGCCCTTTTTGGCCAACCAAGCAAGCTTGCAAAGGAAATCTGCACTACAATGAAGTCTCACTTCCCCCCGGTCAAAAGGGCCATCTGAAAAAAGTGTAAAATCCAGAAAGGCAGGACAGGCCATGGAGAACTGGGAGCCTTGTTATGCTGATGGGCGAGATGTAAATTGCCAACAGACACTCGGGAGAAGTGTATGGTGTTTCCTGAAACATCTAAAAAACAAAGCAACAGAGCCTAGGGCACTTCCACTTATGGTCCTATAGCTTAGGGAAATTAAAATCAAAAAGACACAGCCACCCCAAAGTTTGGAACGGCTCTGTTTACAAGAACCTCGTTTACAGTACAAGTTCAACATCGCAGAAAGTGAAAAATGGATAAAGAACTTGTGGTACTTACGTACAATGCAGTATCACTCAGCAATGAAATCTATGTCATCAGGCCCGTAGCAGCATAATGACTAGATTCAGGTACGATGATTCTAACTGAAATAAGTCACACAGAAAAAGAAACATCATAAGATATCACTAATACACGGAATGTAAACTTGGCTACACAGGAACTGAATTCCAAAACAGAACAGGTTCTCAAATTTAGAAAACAAACTTATGCTTGCTTAAGGGGAAAGGTGAGTTGGGTTGCTGCATAAAACCAGAGATTGAAATGAGCACAGATAAAGTTCCTTAAGTCAAATATGGAATAGACAAGAGCTACTCCTTGCTCAACGAAATGGACTCAACACCGCATATTAAACGCCTAAGAATGTACCTGACTAGTAAGTATCTTAAAACCTATGGATTGCTATGTCTCCGAAAGAGAATCAAGCATGTGTACAGGGGCATAAACGCAGCAGTGATAGGATTGGAGAGGTTCGGTGAGCAAATGAAGACCCTTTGAAGTCATATTGCATGGTACCCATTCCACGGGTTTCAACTACCCAGGTTTTAGGTATTCTTCCTTCAGCTAAAACATGCATGTGGAACCCAGAGTATGATCAACCATGTGATCGGGAGACGTGTTCAAATATGTCTCAGTTTTCCTCCCCTGGTACTCGGGTGCAACATTCCAGACGCTTTACTAACACTCTCCCCACTTGGAGAGTCAGCGCCTTTAACCTCCTGTTTGGCACAGTTTGCAATTTCTGCGGAAGATGAACAGGAATAGCGAGAACGAATGAGAGGCTAGCTGGAGGTGTCTGGACGGGCAAATTTAACTCTCATTTCCCAACAGGAAGAGGAAATAACCAAAGGCTCAGCGTGCCGTACCGGAACCAGATTAGGGCCTGAAGCCATCCTGCGGTGTTGCGGCCAGCTCAAAAGAAACCGAGTTGAAGAAAGGAGCTCAGGAGCACTGTAATTCACAAACCTGCAGAGTTATAAATGACAGCTATCGTCCAAAAATAGACTGAAGTAAGGCTGCCAAGAGGACTTGAAAGCGGGGCAGAATTGCAGGAAACCGATTTCAGGAGGTAGACTGGAATTGCATTGAAAGCATAGGAAAAGAGGCAGAACGTCCACAATGATGCACTTGGCCAAAAAGGGCGTATGCGTTTTTTCCTGAATATATTCAGGAAAAAACGCATACGCCCTTTTTGGCCAACCAAGCAAGCTTGCAAAGGAAATCTGCACTACAATGAAGTCTCACTTCCCCCCGGTCAAAAGGGCCATCTGAAAAAAGTGTAAAATCCAGAAAGGCAGGACAGGCCATGGAGAACTGGGAGCCTTGTTATGCTGATGGGCGGGATGTAAATTGCCAACAACCACTCGGGAGAAGTGTATGGTGTTTCCTGAATCATCTAAAAAACAAAGCAACAGAACCTAGGGCACTTCCACTTATGGTCCTATAGCTTAGGGAAATTAAAATCAAAAAGACACAGCCACCCCAAAGTTTGGAACGGCTCTGTTTACAAGAACCTCGTTTACAGTACAAGTTCAACATCGCAGAAAGTGAAAAATGGATAAAGAAGTTGTGGTATTTACTTACAAAGCAATATCACTCAGCAATGAAATCTGTGTCATCAGGCCCTTAGCAGCACAATGAGTGGATTCAGGTATGATGATTCTAACTGAAATAAGTCACACAGAAAAAGAAACATCATAAGATATCAATAATACACGGAATGTAAACTTGGCTACACAGGAACTGAATTACAGAACAGAACAGGGTCTCAAATTTAGAAAACCAACTTATTCTTGCTTAAGGGTAAAGGTGAGTTGGGGTGCTGCATAAAACCAGAGATTGAAATGAGCACAGATAAAGTTCCTTAAGCCAAATATGGAATAGACAAGAGCTACTCCTTGCTCAACGAAATGGACTCAACACCCCATATTAAACGCCTAAGAATGTACCTGACTAGTAAGTATCTTAAAACCTATGGATTGCTATGTCTCCGAAAGAGAATCAAGCATGTGTACAGGGGCATAAACGCAGCAGTGATAGGATTGGAGAGGTTCGGTGAGCAAATGAAGACCCTTTGAGGTCATATTGCATGGTACCCATTCCACGAGTTTCAACTACCCAGGTTTAAGGTATTCTTCCTTCAGCTAAAACATGCATGTGGAACCCAGAGTATGATCAACCGTGTGAACGGGAGACGTGTTCAAATACGTCTCAGTTTTCCTGCCCTGGTACTCGGGTGCAACATTCCAGACGCTTTACTAACACTCTCCCCACTTGGAGAGTCAGCGCCTTTAACCTCCTGTTTGGCCCAGTTTGCAATTTCTGCGGAAGATGAACAGGAATAGCAAGAACCAATGAGAGACTAGCTGGAGGTGTCTGGACAGGCAAATTTAACTCTCATTTCCCACCAGGATGAGGAAATAACCAAAGGCTCAGCATGCCGTGCCGGAACAAGATTAGGGCCTGAAGCCATCCTGCGGTGTTGCGGCCAGGTCACAAGAAAGCGAGTTGAAGAAAGGAGCTCAGGGGCACTGTAATTCACAAACCTGCAGAGTTATAAATGACAGCTATCGTCCAAAAATAGACTGAAGTAAGGCTGCCAAGAGGACTTGAAAGCGGGGCAGAATTGCAGGAAACCGATTTCAGGAGGTAGACTGGAATTGCATTGAAAGCATAGGAAAAGAGGCAGAACGTCCACAATGATGCACTTGGCCAAAAAGGGCGTATGCGTTTTTTCCTGAATATATTCAGGAAAAAACGCATACGCCCTTTTTGGCCAACCAAGCAAGCTTGCAAAGGAAATCTGCACTACAATGAAGTCTCACTTCCCCCCGGTCAAAAGGGCCATCTGAAAAAAGTGTAAAATCCAGAAAGGCAGGACAGGCCATGGAGAACTGGGAGCCTTGTTATGCTGATGGGCGGGATGTAAATTGCCAACAACCACTTGGGAGAAGTGTATGGTGTTTCCTGAAACATCTAAAAAACAAAGCAACAGAGCCTAGGGCACTGCCACTTATGGTCCTATAGCTTAGGGAAATTAAAATCAAAAAGACACAGCCACCCCAAAGTTTGGGACGCCTCTGTTTACAAGAACCTCGTTTACAGTACAAGTTCAACATCGCAGAAAGTGAAAAATGGATAAAGAACTTGTGGTATTTACTTACAACGCAGTATCACTCAGCAATGAAATCTATGTCATCAGGCCCGTAGCAGCATAATGAGTGGATTCAGGTACGATGATTCTAACTGAAATAAGTCACACAGAAAAAGAAACATCATAAGATATCTCTTATACACGGAATGTAAACTTGGCTACACAGGAACTGCATTCCAAAACAGAACAGGGTCTCAAATTTAGAAAACCAACTTATGCTTGCTTAAGGGGAAAGGTGAGTTGGGGTGCTGCATAAAACCACAGATTGAAATGAGCACAGATAAAGTTCCTTAAGCCAAATATGGAATAGACAAGAGCTACTCCTTGCTCAACGAAATGGACTCAACACCGCATATTAAACGCCTAAGAATGTACCTGACTTGTAAGTATCTTAAAACCTATAGATTGCTATGTCCCCGAAAGAGAATCAAGCATGTGTACAGGGGCATAAACGCAGCAGTGATAGAATTGGAGAGGTTCGGTGAGCAAATGAAGACCCTTTGAAGTCATATTGCATGGTACCCATTCCACGGGTTTCAACTACCCAGGTTTTAGGTATTCTTCCTTCAGCTAAAACATGCATGTGGAACCCAGAGTATGATCAACCGTGTGAACGGGAGACGTGTTCAAATATGTCTCAGTTTTCCTCCCCTGGTACTCGGGTGCAACATTCCAGACGCTTTACTAACACTCTCCCCACTTGGAGAGTCAGCGCCTTTAACCTCCTGTTTGGCCCAGTTTGCAATTTCTGCGGAAGATGAACAGGAATAGCGAGAACCAATGAGAGGCTAGCTGGAGGTGTCTGGACGGGCAAATTTAACTCTCATTTCCCATCAGGAGGAGGAAATAACCAAAGGTTCAGCGTGCCGTGCCAGAACCAGATTAGGGCCTGAAGCCATCCTGCGCTGTTGCGGCCAGGTCACAAGAAAGCGAGTTGAAGAAAGGAGCTCAGGGGCACTGTAATTCACAAACCTGCAGAGTTATAAATGACAACTATCGTCCAAAAATAGACTGAAGTAAGGCTGCCAAGAGGACTTGAAAGCAGGGCAGAATTGCAGGAAACCGATTTCAGGAGGTAGACTGGAATTGCATTGAAAGCATAGGAAAAGAGGCAGAACGTCCACAATGATGCACTTGGCCAAAAAGGGCGTATGCGTTTTTTCCTGAATATATTCAGGAAAAAACGCATACGCCCTTTTTGGCCAACCAAGCAAGCTTGCAAAGGAAATCTGCACTACAATGAAGTCTCACTTCCCCCCGGTCAAAAGGGCCATCTGAAAAAAGTGTAAAATCCAGAAAGGCAGGACAGGCCATGGAGAACTGGGAGCCTTGTTATGCTGATGGGCGGGATGTAAATTGCCAACAGACACTTGGGAGAAGTGTATGGTGTTTCCTGAAACATCTAAAAAACAAAGCAACAGAGCCTAGGGCACTGCCACTTATGGTCCTATAGCTTAGGGAAATTAAAATCAAAAAGACACAGCCACCCCAAAGTTTGGGACGCCTCTGTTTACAAGAACCTTGTTTACCGTACAAGTTGAATATCACAGAAAGTGAAAAATGGATAAAGAACTTGTGGTACTTACGTACAATGCAGTATCACTCAGCAATGAAATCTATGTCATCAGGCCCGTAGCAGCATAATGAGTGGATTCAGGTACGATAATTCTAACTGAAATAAGTCACACAGAAAAAGAAACATCATAAGATATCACTAATACACAGAATGTAAACTTGGCTACACAGGAACTGAATTCCAAAACAGAACAGGGTCTCAAATTTAGAAAACCAACTTATGCTTGCTTAAGGGTAAAGGTGAGTTGGGGTGCTGCACAAAACCAGAGATTGAAATGAGCACAGATAAAGTTCCTTAAGTCAAATATGGAATAGACAACAGCTACTCCTTGCTCAATGAAATGGACTCAACACCGCATGTTAAATGCCTAAGAATGTACCTGACTAGTAAGTATCGTAAAACCTATGGATTGCTATGTCTCCAAAAGAGAATCAAGCGTGTGTACAGGGGCATAAACGCAGCAGTGATAGGATTGGAGAGGTTCGGTGAGCAAATGAAGACCCTTTGAAGTCATATTGCATGGTACCCATTCCACGGGTCTCAACTCTCCAGTTTTAAGGTATTCTTCCTTCAGCTAAAACATGCATGTGGAACCCAAGTATGATCAACCATGTGAACGGGAGACGTGTTCAAATATGTCTCAGTTTTCCTCCCCTGGTACTCGGGTGCAACATTCCAGACGCTTTACTAACACTCTCCCCACTTGGAGAGTCAGCGCCTTTAACCTCCTGTTTGGCACAGTTTGCAATTTCTGTGGAAGATGAACAGGAATAGCGAGAACCAATGAGAGGCTAGCTGGAGGTGTCTGGACGGGCAAATTTAACTCTCATTACCCACCAGGAAGAGGAAATAACCAAAGGCTCAGTGTGCCGTGCCGGAACCAGATTAGGGCCTGAAGCCATCCTGCGGTGTTGCGGCCAGCTCAAAAGAAAGCGAGTTGAAGAAAGGAGCTCAGGGGCACTGTAATTCACAAACCTGCAGAGTTATAAATGACAGCTATCGTCCAAAAATAGACTGAAGTAAGGCTGCCAAGAGGACTTGAAAGCGGGGCAGAATTGCAGGAAACCGATTTCAGGAGGTAGACTGGAATTGCATTGAAAGCATAGGAAAAGAGGCAGAACGTCCACAATGATGCACTTGGCCAAAAAGGGCGTATGCGTTTTTTCCTGAATATATTCAGGAAAAAACGCATACGCCCTTTTTGGCCAACCAAGCAAGCTTGCAAAGGAAATTTGCACTACAATGAAGTCTCACTTCCCCCCGGTCAAAAGGGCCATCTGAAAAAAGTGTAAAATCCAGAAAGGCAGGACAGGCCATGGAGAACTGGGAGCCTTGTTATGCTGATGGGCGGGATGTAAATTGCCAACAACCACTCGGGAGAAGTGTATGGTGTTTCCTGAAACATCTAAAAAACAAAGCAACCGAACCTAGGGCACTGCCACTTATGGTCCTATAGCTTAGGGAAATTAAAATCAAAAAGACACAGCCACCCCAAAGTTTGGAACGGCTCTGTTTACAAGAACCTCGTTTACAGTACAAGTTCAACATCGCAGAAAGTGAAAAATGGATAAAGAACTTGTGGTATTTACTTACAACGCAGTATCACTCAGCAATGAAATCTATGTCATCAGGCCCGTAGCAGCATAATGAGTGGATTCAGGTACGATGATTCTAACTGAAATAAGTCACACAGACAAAGAAACATCATAAGATATCACTAATACACGGAATGTAAACTTGGCTACACAGGAACTGCATTCCAAAACAGAACAGGGTCTCAAATTTAGAAAACCAACTTATGCTTGCTTAAGGGTAAAGGTGAGTTGGGGTGCTGCATAAAACCACAGATTGAAATGAGCACAGATAAAGTTCCTTAAGTCAAATATGGAATAGACAAGAGCTACTCCTTGCTCAACGAAATGGACTCAACACCGCATATTAAACGCCTAAGAATGTACCTGACTTGTAAGTATCGTAAAACCTATGGATTGCTATGTCTCCAAAAGAGAATGAAGCGTGTGTACAGGGGCATAAACGCAGCAGTGATAGGATTGGAGAGGTTCGGTGAGCAAATGAAGACCCTTTGAAGTCATATTGCATGGTACCCATTACACGGGTCTCAACTCTCCAGGTTTAAGGTATTCTTCCTTCAGCTAAAACATGCATGTGGAACCCAAGTATGATGAACCATGTGAACGGGAGACGTGTTCAAATATGTCTCAGTTTTCCTCCCCTGGTACTCGGGTGCAACATTCCAGACGCTTTACTAACACTCTCCCCACTTGGAGAGTCAGCGCCTTTAACCTCCTGTTTGGCTCAGTTTGCAATTTCTGCGGAAGATGAACAGGAATAGCGAGAACCAATGAGAGGCTAGCTGGAGGTGTCTGGACGGGCAAATTTAACTCTCATTTCCCACCAGGAAGAGGAAATAACCAAAGGCTCAGTGTGCCGTGCCGGAACCAGATTAGGGCCTGAAGCCATCCTGCGGTGTTGCGGCCAGGTCACAAGAAAGCGAGTTGAAGAAAGGAGCTCAGGGGCACTGTAATTCACAAACCTGCAGAGTTATAAATGACAGCTATCGTCCAAAAATAGACTGAAGTAAGGCTGCCAAGAGGACTTGAAAGCGGGGCAGAATTGCAGGAAACCGATTTCAGGAGGTAGACTGGAATTGCATTGAAAGCATAGGAAAAGGGGCAGAACGTCCACAATGATGCACTTGGCCAAAAAGGGCGTATGCGTTTTTTCCTGAATATATTCAGGAAAAAACGCATATGCCCTTTTTGGCCAACCAAGCAAGCTTGCAAAGGAAATCTGCACTACAATGAAGTCTCACTTCCCCCCGGTCAAAAGGGCCATCTGAAAAAAGTGTAAAATCCAGAAAGGCAGGACAGGCCATGGAGAACTGGGAGCCTTGTTATGCTGATGGGCGGGATGTAAATTGCCAACAACCACTCGGGAGAAGTGTATGGTGTTTCCTGAAACATCTAAAAAACAAAGCAACCGAACCTAGGGCACTGCCACTTATGGTCCTATAGCTTAGGGAAATTAAAATCAAAAAGACACAGCCACCCCAAAGTTTGGAACGGCTCTGTTTACAAGAACCTCGTTTACAGTACAAGTTCAACATCGCAGAAAGTGAAAAATGGATAAAGAACTTGTGGTATTTACTTACAACGCAGTATCACTCAGCAATGAAATCTATGTCATCAGGCCCGTAGCAGCATAATGAGTGGATTCAGGTACGATGATTCTAACTGAAATAAGTCACACAGACAAAGAAACATCATAAGATATCACTAATACACGGAATGTAAACTTGGCTACACAGGAACTGCATTCCAAAACAGAACAGGGTCTCAAATTTAGAAAACCAACTTATGCTTGCTTAAGGGTAAAGGTGAGTTGGGGTGCTGCATAAAACCACAGATTGAAATGAGCACAGATAAAGTTCCTTAAGTCAAATATGGAATAGACAAGAGCTACTCCTTGCTCAACGAAATGGACTCAACACCGCATATTAAACGCCTAAGAATGTACCTGACTTGTAAGTATCGTAAAACCTATGGATTGCTATGTCTCCAAAAGAGAATGAAGCGTGTGTACAGGGGCATAAACGCAGCAGTGATAGGATTGGAGAGGTTCGGTGAGCAAATGAAGACCCTTTGAAGTCATATTGCATGGTACCCATTACACGGGTCTCAACTCTCCAGGTTTAAGGTATTCTTCCTTCAGCTAAAACATGCATGTGGAACCCAAGTATGATGAACCATGTGAACGGGAGACGTGTTCAAATATGTCTCAGTTTTCCTCCCCTGGTACTCGGGTGCAACATTCCAGACGCTTTACTAACACTCTCCCCACTTGGAGAGTCAGCGCCTTTAACCTCCTGTTTGGCTCAGTTTGCAATTTCTGCGGAAGATGAACAGGAATAGCGAGAACCAATGAGAGGCTAGCTGGAGGTGTCTGGACGGGCAAATTTAACTCTCATTTCCCACCAGGAAGAGGAAATAACCAAAGGCTCAGTGTGCCGTGCCGGAACCAGATTAGGGCCTGAAGCCATCCTGCGGTGTTGCGGCCAGGTCACAAGAAAGCGAGTTGAAGAAAGGAGCTCAGGGGCACTGTAATTCACAAACCTGCAGAGTTATAAATGACAGCTATCGTCCAAAAATAGACTGAAGTAAGGCTGCCAAGAGGACTTGAAAGCGGGGCAGAATTGCAGGAAACCGATTTCAGGAGGTAGACTGGAATTGCATTGAAAGCATAGGAAAAGGGGCAGAACGTCCACAATGATGCACTTGGCCAAAAAGGGCGTATGCGTTTATTCCTGAATATATTCAGGAAAAAACGCATATGCCCTTTTTGGCCAACCAAGCAAGCTTGCAAAGGAAATCTGCACTACAATGAAGTCTCACTTCCCCCCGGTCAAAAGGGCCATCTGAAAAAAGTGTAAAATCCAGAAAGGCAGGACAGGCCATGGACAACTGGGAGCCTTGTTATGCTGATGGGCGGGATGTAAATTGCCAACAACCACTCCGGAGAAGTGTATGGTGTTTCCTGAAACATCTAAAAAACAAAGCAACAGAGCCTAGGGCACTTCCACTTATGGTCCTATAGCTTAGGGAAATTAAAATCAAAAAGACACAGCCACCCCAAAGTTTGGAACGGCTCTGTTTACAAGAACCTCATTTACAGTACAAGTTCAACATCGCAGAAAGTGAAAAATGGATAAAGAAGTTGTGGTATTTACTTACAAAGCAATATCACTCAGCAATGAAATCTGTGTCATCAGGCCCATAGCAGCACAATGAGTGGATTCAGGTATGATGATTCTAACTGAAATAAGTCACACAGAAAAGAAACCTCATAAGATATCAGTAATACACGGAATGTAAACTTGGCTACACAGGAACTGAATTACAAAACAGAACAGGGTCTCAAATTTAGAAAACCAACTTATGCTTGCTTAAGGGTAAAGGTGAGTTGGGGTGCTGCATAAAACCAGAGACTGAAATGAGCACAGATAAATTTCCTTAAGTCCAATATGGAATAGACAAGAGCTACTCCTTGCTCAACGAAATGGACTCAACACCGCATATTAAACGCCTAAGAATGTACCTGACTAGTAAGTATCTTAAAACCTATGGATTGCTATGTCTCCGAAAGAGAATCAAGCATGTGTACAGGGGCATAAACGCAGCAGTGATAGGATTGGAGAGGTTCGGTGAGCAAATGAAGACCCTTTGAAGTCATATTGCATGGTACCCATTCCACGGGTTTCAACTACCCAGGTTTAATGTATTCTTCCTTCAGCTAAAACATGCATGTGGAACCTAGAGTATGATCAACCATGTGATCGGGAGACGTGTTCAAATATGTCTCAGTTTTCGTACCCTGGTACTCGGGTGCAACATTCCAGACGCTTTACTAACACTCTCCCGACTTGGAGAATCAGTCCCTTTAACCTCCTGTTTGGCCCAGTTTGCAATTTCTGCGGAAGATGAACAGGAATAGCGAGAACCAATGAGAGACTAGCTGGAGGTGTCTGGACGGGCAAATTTAACTCTCATTTCCCACCAGGAAGAGGAATTAACCAAAGGCTCAGCGTGCCGTGCCAGAACCAGATTAGGGCCTGAAGCCATCCTGCGGTGTTGCGGCCAGGTCACAAGAAAGCGAGTTGAAGAAAGGAGCTCAGGGGCACTGTAATTCACAAACCTGCAGACTTATAAATAACAGCTATCGTCCAAAAATAGACTGAAGTAAGGCTGCCAAGAGGACTTGAAAGCGGGGCAGAATTGCAGGAAACCGATTTCAGGAGGTAGACTGGAATTGCATTGAAAGCATAGGAAAAGAGGCAGAACGTCCACAACGATGCACTTGGCCAAAAAGGGCGTATGCGTTTTTTCCTGAATATATTCAGGAAAAAACGCATACGCCCGTTTTGGCCAACCAAGCAAGCTTGCAAAGGAAATCTGCACTACAATGAAGTCTCACTTCATCCCGGTCAAAAGGGCAATCTGAAAAAAGTGTAAAATCCAGAAAGGCAGGACAGGCCATGGACAACTGGGAGCCTTGTTATGCTGATGGGCGGGATGTAAATTGCCAACAACCACTCGGGAGAAGTGTATGGTGTTTCCCGAAACATCTAAAAAACAAAGCAACAGAGCCTAGGGCACTGCCACTTATGGTCCTATAGCTTAGGGAAATTAAAATCAAAAAGACACAGCCACCCCAAAGTTTGGAACGGCTCTGTTTACAAGAACCTCGTTTACAGTACAAGTTCAACATCGCAGAAAGTGAAAAATGGATAAAGAAGTTGTGGTATTTACTTACAAAGCAATATCACTCAGCAATGAAATCTGTGTCATCAGGCCCTTAGCAGCACAATGAGTGGATTCAGGTATGATGATTCTAACTGAAGTAAGTCACACAGAAAAAGAAACATCATAAGATATCAGTAATACACGGAATGTAAACTTGGCTACACAGGAACTGAATTACAGAACAGAACAGGGTCTCAAATTTCGAAAACCAACTTATGCTTGCTTAAGGGTAAAGGTGAGTTGGGGTGCTGCATAAAACCAGAGATTGAAATGAGCACAGATAAAGTTCCTTAAGCCTAATATGGAATAGACAAGAGCTACTCCTTGCTCAACGAAATGGACTCAACACCGCATATTAAACGCCTAAGAATGTACCTGACTAGTAAGTATCTTAAAACCTATGGATTGCTATGTCTCCGAAAGAGAATCAAGCATGTGTACAGGGGCATAAACGCAGCAGTGATAGGATTGGAGAGGTTCGGTGAGCAAATGAAGACCCTTTGAAGTCATATTGCATGGTACCCATTCCATGGGTTTCAACTACCCAGGTTTAAGGTATTCTTCCTTCAGCTAAAACATGCATGTGGAACCTAGAGTATGATCTACCATGTGATCGGGAGACGTGTTCAAATATGTCTCAGTTTTCGTACCCTGGTACTCGGGTGCAACATTCCAGACGCTTTACTAACACTCTCCCGACTTGGAGAGTCAGTCCCTTTAACTTCCTGTTTGGCCCAGTTTGCAATTTCTGCGGAAGATGAACAGGAATAGCGAGAACCAATGAGAGGCTAGCTGGAGGTGTCTGGACGGGCAAATTTAACTCTCATTTCCAACCAGGAAGAGGAATTAACCAAAGGATCAGCGTGCCGTGCCGGAAACAGTTTAGGGCCTGAAGCCATCCTGCGGTGTTGCGGCCAGCTCAAAAGAAAGCGAGTTGAAGAAAGGAGCTCAGGGGCACTGTAAGTCACAAACCTGCAGAGTTATAAATGACAGCTATCGTCCAAAAATAGACTGAAGTAAGGCTACCAAGAGGACTTGAAAGCAGGGCAGAATTGCAGGAAACCGATTTCAGGAGGTAGACTGGAATTGCATTGAAAGCATAGGAAAAGAGGCAGAACGTCCACAATGATGCACTTGGCCAAAAAGGGCGTATGCGTTTTTTCCTGAATATATTCAGGAAAAAACGCATACGCCCTTTTTGGCCAACCAAGCAAGCTTGCAAAGGAAATCTGCACTACAATGAAGTCTCACTTCCCCCCGGGCAAAAGGGCCATCTGAAAAAAGTGTAAAATCCAGAAAGGCAGGACAGGCCATGGAGAACTGGGAGCCTTGTTATGCTGATGGGGGGATGTAAATTGCCAACAACCACTCGGGAGAAGTGTATGGTGTTTCCTGAAACATCTAAAAAACAAAGCAACAGAGCCTAGGGCACTTCCACTTATGGTCCTATAGCTTAGGGAAATTAAAATCAAAAAGACACAGCCACCCCAAAGTTTGGAACGGCTCTGTTTACAAGAACCTCGTTTACAGTACAAGTTCAACATCGCAGAAAGTGAAAAATGGATAAAGAAGTTGTGGTATTTACTTACAAAGCAATATCACTCAGCAATGAAATCTGTGTCATCAGGCCCATAGCAGCACAATGAGTGGATTCAGGTATGATGATTCTAACTGAAATAAGTCACACAGAAAAGAAACCTCATAAGATATCAGTAATACACGGAATGTAAACTTGGCTACACAGGAACTGAATTACAAAACAGAACAGGGTCTCAAATTTAGAAAACCAACTTATGCTTGCTTAAGGGTAAAGGTGAGTTGGGGTGCTGCATAAAACCAGAGATTGAAATGAGCACAGATAAAGTTCCTTAAGTCAAATATGGAATAGACAAGAGCTACTCCTTGCTCAACGAAATGGACTCAACACCGCATATTAAACGCCTAAGAATGTACCTGACTAGTAAGTATCTTAAAACCTATGGATTGCTATGTCTCCGAAAGAGAATCAAGCATGTGTACAGGGGCATAAACGCAGCAGTGATAGGATTGGAGAGGTTCGGTGAGCAAATGAAGACCCTTTGAAGTCATATTGCATGGTACCCATTCCACGGGTTTCAACTACCCAGGTTTAATGTATTCTTCCTTCAGCTAAAACATGCATGTGGAACCTAGAGTATGATCAACCATGTGATCGGGAGACGTGTTCAAATATGTCTCAGTTTTCGTACCCTGGTACTCGGGTGCAACATTCCAGACGCTTTACTAACACTCTCCCGACTTGGAGAATCAGTCCCTTTAACCTCCTGTTTGGCCCAGTTTGCAATTTCTGCGGAAGATGAACAGGAATAGCGAGAACCAATGAGAGACTAGCTGGAGGTGTCTGGACGGGCAAATTTAACTCTCATTTCCCACCAGGAAGAGGAATTAACCAAAGGCTCAGCGTGCCGTGCCAGAACCAGATTAGGGCCTGAAGCCATCCTGCGGTGTTGCGGCCAGGTCACAAGAAAGCGAGTTGAAGAAAGGAGCTCAGGGGCACTGTAATTCACAAACCTGCAGACTTATAAATAACAGCTATCGTCCAAAAATAGACTGAAGTAAGGCTGCCAAGAGGACTTGAAAGCGGGGCAGAATTGCAGGAAACCGATTTCAGGAGGTAGACTGGAATTGCATTGAAAGCATAGGAAAAGAGGCAGAACGTCCACAATGATGCACTTGGCCAAAAAGGGCGTATGCGTTTTTTCCTGAATATATTCAGGAAAAAACGCATACGCCCGTTTTGGCCAACCAAGCAAGCTTGCAAAGGAAATCTGCACTACAATGAAGTCTCACTTCATCCCGGTCAAAAGGGCCATCTGAAAAAAGTGTAAAATCCAGAAAGGCAGGACAGGCCATGGACAACTGGGAGCCTTGTTATGCTGATGGGCGGGATGTAAATTGCCAACAACCACTCGGGAGAAGTGTATGGTGTTTCCCGAAACATCTAAAAAACAAAGCAACAGAGCCTAGGGCACTGCCACTTATGGTCCTATAGCTTAGGGAAATTAAAATCAAAAAGACACAGCCACCCCAAAGTTTGGAACGGCTCTGTTTACAAGAACCTCGTTTACAGTACAAGTTCAACATCGCAGAAAGTGAAAAATGGATAAAGAAGTTGTGGTATTTACTTACAAAGCAATATCACTCAGCAATGAAATCTGTGTCATCAGGCCCTTAGCAGCACAATGAGTGGATTCAGGTATGATGATTCTAACTGAAGTAAGTCACACAGAAAAAGAAACATCATAAGATATCAGTAATACACGGAATGTAAACTTGGCTACACAGGAACTGAATTACAGAACAGAACAGGGTCTCAAATTTCGAAAACCAACTTATGCTTGCTTAAGGGTAAAGGTGAGTTGGGGTGCTGCATAAAACCAGAGATTGAAATGAGCACAGATAAAGTTCCTTAAGCCAAATATGGAATAGACAAGAGCTACTCCTTGCTCAACGAAATGGACTCAACACCGCATATTAAACGCCTAAGAATGTACCTGACTAGTAAGTATCTTAAAACCTATGGATTGCTATGTCTCCGAAAGAGAATCAAGCATGTGTACAGGGGCATAAACGCAGCAGTGATAGGATTGGAGAGGTTCGGTGAGCAAATGAAGACCCTTTGAAGTCATATTGCATGGTACCCATTCCATGGGTTTCAACTACCCAGGTTTAAGGTATTCTTCCTTCAGCTAAAACATGCATGTGGAACCTAGAGTATGATCTACCATGTGATCGGGAGACGTGTTCAAATATGTCTCAGTTTTCGTACCCTGGTACTCGGGTGCAACATTCCAGACGCTTTACTAACACTCTCCCGACTTGGAGAGTCAGTCCCTTTAACTTCCTGTTTGGCCCAGTTTGCAATTTCTGCGGAAGATGAACAGGAATAGCGAGAACCAATGAGAGGCTAGCTGGAGGTGTCTGGACGGGCAAATTTAACTCTCATTTCCAACCAGGAAGAGGAATTAACCAAAGGATCAGCATGCCGTGCCGGAAACAGTTTAGGGCCTGAAGCCATCCTGCGGTGTTGCGGCCAGCTCAAAAGAAAGCGAGTTGAAGAAAGGAGCTCAGGGGCACTGTAATTCACAAACCTGCAGAGTTATAAATGACAGCTATCGTCCAAAAATAGACTGAAGTAAGGCTACCAAGAGGACTTGAAAGCAGGGCAGAATTGCAGGAAACCGATTTCAGGAGGTAGACTGGAATTGCATTGAAAGCATAGGAAAAGAGGCAGAACGTCCACAATGATGCACTTGGCCAAAAAGGGCGTATGCGTTTTTTCCTGAATATATTCAGGAAAAAACGCATACGCCCTTTTTGGCCAACCAAGCAAGCTTGCAAAGGAAATCTGCACTACAGTGAAGTCTCACTTCCCCCCGGGCAAAAGGGCCATCTGAAAAAAGTGTAAAATCCAGAAAGGCAGGACAGGCCATGGAGAACTGGGAGCCTTGTTATGCTGATGGGGGGATGTAAATTGCCAACAACCACTCGGGAGAAGTGTATGGTGTTTCCTGAAACATCTAAAAAACAAAGCAACAGAGCCTAGGGCACTTCCACTTATGGTCCTATAGCTTAGGGAAATTAAAATCAAAAAGACACAGCCACCCCAAAGTTTGGAACGGCTCTGTTTACAAGAACCTCGTTTACAGTACAAGTTCAACATCGCAGAAAGTGAAAAATGGATAAAGAAGTTGTGGTATTTACTTACAAAGCAATATCACTCAGCAATGAAATCTGTGTCATCAGGCCCATAGCAGCACAATGAGTGGATTCAGGTATGATGATTCTAACTGAAATAAGTCACACAGAAAAGAAACCTCATAAGATATCAGTAATACATGGAATGTAAACTTGGCTACACAGGAACTGAATTACAAAACAGAACAGGGTCTCAAATTTAGAAAACCAACTTATGCTTGCTTAAGGGTAAAGGTGAGTTGGGGTGCTGCATAAAACCAGAGATTGAAATGAGCACAGATAAAGCTCCTTAAGTCCAATATGGAATAGACAAGAGCTACTCCTTGCTCAACGAAATGGACTCAACACCGCATATTAAACGCCTAAGAATGTACCTGATTAGTAAGTATCTTAAAACCTATGGATTGCTATGTCTCCAAAAGAGAATCAAGCGTGTGTACAGGGGCATAAACGCAACAGTGATAGGATTGGAGAGGTTCGGTGAGCAAATGAAGACCCTTTGAAGTCATATTGCATGGTACCCATTCCACGGGTTTCAACTACCCAGGTTTAAGGTATTCTTCCTTCAGCTAAAACATGCATGTGGAACCCAAGTATGATCAACCATGTGAATGGGAGACGTGTTCAAATATGTCTCAGTTTTCCTCCCCTGGTACTCGGGTGCAACATTCCAGACGCTTTACTAACACTCTCCCGACTTGGAGAGTCAGTCCCTTTAACCTCCTGTTTGGCCCAGTTTGCAATTTCTGCGGAAGATGAACAGGAATAGCGAGAACCAATGAGAGATTAGCTGGAGGTGTCTGGACGGGCAAATTTAACTCTCATTTCCCACTTGGAAGAGGAATTAACCAAAGGCTCAGCGTGCCGTGCCGGAACCAGATTAGGGCCTGAAGCCATCCTGCGGTGTTGCGGCCAGGTCACAAGAAAGCGAGTTGAAGAAAGGAGCTCAGGGGCACTGTAAGTCACAAACCTGCAGAGTTATAAATGACAGCTATCGTCCAAAAATAGACTGAAGTAAGGCTACCAAGAGGACTTGAAAGCAGGGCAGAATTGCAGGAAACCGATTTCAGGAGGTAGACTGGAATTGCATTGAAAGCATAGGAAAAGAGGCAGAACGTCCACAATGATGCACTTGGCCAAAAAGGGCGTATGCGTTTTTTCCTGAATATATTCAGGAAAAAACGCATACGCCCTTTTTGGCCAACCAAGCAAGCTTGCAAAGGAAATCTGCACTACAATGAAGTCTCACTTCCCCCCGGGCAAAAGGGCCATCTGAAAAAAGTGTAAAATCCAGAAAGGCAGGACAGGCCATGGAGAACTGGGAGCCTTGTTATGCTGATGGGGGGATGTAAATTGCCAACAACCACTCGGGAGAAGTGTATGGTGTTTCCTGAAACATCTAAAAAACAAAGCAACAGAGCCTAGGGCACTTCCACTTATGGTCCTATAGCTTAGGGAAATTAAAATCAAAAAGACACAGCCACCCCAAAGTTTGGAACGGCTCTGTTTACAAGAACCTCGTTTACAGTACAAGTTCAACATCGCAGAAAGTGAAAAATGGATAAAGAAGTTGTGGTATTTACTTACAAAGCAATATCACTCAGCAATGAAATCTGTGTCATCAGGCCCATAGCAGCACAATGAGTGGATTCAGGTATGATGATTCTAACTGAAATAAGTCACACAGAAAAGAAACCTCATAAGATATCAGTAATACACGGAATGTAAACTTGGCTACACAGGAACTGAATTACAAAACAGAACAGGGTCTCAAATTTAGAAAACCAACTTATGCTTGCTTAAGGGTAAAGGTGAGTTGGGGTGCTGCATAAAACCAGAGATTGAAATGAGCACAGATAAAGCTCCTTAAGTCCAATATGGAATAGACAAGAGCTACTCCTTGCTCAACGAAATGGACTCAACACCGCATATTAAACGCCTAAGAATGTACCTGATTAGTAAGTATCTTAAAACCTATGGATTGCTATGTCTCCAAAAGAGAATCAAGCGTGTGTACAGGGGCATAAACGCAGCAGTGATAGGATTGGAGAGGTTCGGTGAGCAAATGAAGACCCTTTGAAGTCATATTGCATGGTACCCATTCCACGGGTTTCAACTACCCAGGTTTAAGGTATTCTTCCTTCAGCTAAAACATGCATGTGGAACCCAAGTATGATCAACCATGTGAATGGGAGACGTGTTCAAATATGTCTCAGTTTTCCTCCCCTGGTACTCGGGTGCAACATTCCAGACGCTTTACTAACACTCTCCCCACTTGGAGAGTCAGCGCCTTTAACCTCCTGTTTGGCCCAGTTTGCAATTTCTGCGGAAGATGAACAGGAATAGCGAGAACCAATGAGAGACTAGCTGGAGGTGTCTGGACGGGCAAATTTAACTCTCATTTCCCACCAGGAAGAGGAAATAACCAAAGGCTCAGCGTGCCGTACCGGAACCAGATTAGGGCCTGAAGCCATCCTGCGGTGTTGCGGCCAGCTCACAAGAAAGCGAGTTGAAGAAAGGAGCTCAGGGGCACTGTAATTCACAAACCTGCAGAGTTATAAATGACAGCTATCGTCCAAAAATAGACTGAAGTAAGGCTGCCAAGAGGACTTGAAAGCGGGGCAGAATTGCAGGAAACCGATTTCAGGAGGTAGACTGGAATTGCATTGAAAGCATAGGAAAAGAGGCAGAACGTCCACAATGATGCACTTGGCCAAAAAGGGCGTATGCGTTTTTTCCTGAATATATTCAGGAAAAAACGCATACGCCCGTTTTGGCCAACCAAGCAAGCTTGCAAAGGAAATCTGCACTACAATGAAGTCTCACTTCCCCCCGGTCAAAAGGGCCATCTGAAAAAAGTGTAAAATCCAGAAAGGCAGGACAGGCCATGGAGAACTGGGAGCCTTGTTATGCTGATGGGCGGGATGTAAATTGCCAACAGACACTCGGGAGAAGTGTATGGTGTTTCCTGAAACATCTAAAAAACAAAGCAACAGAGCCTAGGGCACTGCCACTTATGGTCCTATAACTTAGAGAAATTAAAATCAAAAAGACACAGCCACCCCAAACTTTCAAACGGCTCTGTTTACAAGAACCTCGTTTACAGTACAAGTTCAACATCGCAGAAAGTGAAAAATGGATAAAGAAGTTGTGGTATTTACTTACAAAGCAATATCACTCAGCAATGAAATCTGTGTCATCAGGCCCTTAGCAGCACAATGAGTGGATTCAGGTATGATGATTCTAACTGAAGTAAGTCACACAGAAAAAGAAACATCATAAGATATCAGTAATACACGGAATGTAAACTTGGCTACACAGGAACTGAATTACAGAACAGAACAGGGATTCAAATTTAGAAAACCAACTTATGCTTGCTTAAGGGTAAAGGTGAGTTGGGGTGCTGCATAAAACCAGAGATTGAAATGAGCACAGATAAATTTCCTTAAGTCAAATATGGAATAGACAAGAGCTACTCCTTGCTCAACGAAATGGACTCAACACCGCATATTAAACGCCTAAGAATGTACCTGACTAGTAAGTATCTTAAAACCTATGGATTGCTATGTCTCCGAAAGAGAATCAAGCATGTGTACAGGGGCATAAACGCAGCAGTGATAGGATTGGAGAGGTTCGGTGAGCAAATGAAGACCCTTTGAAGTCATATTGCATGGTACCCATTCCACGGGTTTCAACTACCCAGGTTTAATGTATTCTTCCTTCAGCTAAAACATGCATGTGGAACCTAGAGTATGATCAACCATGTGATCGGGAGACGTGTTCAAATATGTCTCAGTTTTCGTACCCTGGTACTCGGGTGCAACATTCCAGACGCTTTACTAACACTCTCCCGACTTGGAGAATCAGTCCCTTTAACCTCCTGTTTGGCCCAGTTTGCAATTTCTGCGGAAGATGAACAGGAATAGCGAGAACCAATGAGAGACTAGCTGGAGGTGTCTGGACGGGCAAATTTAACTCTCATTTCCCACCAGGAAGAGGAATTAACCAAAGGCTCAGCGTGCCGTGCCAGAACCAGATTAGGGCCTGAAGCCATCCTGCGGTGTTGCGGCCAGGTCACAAGAAAGCGAGTTGAAGAAAGGAGCTCAGGGGCACTGTAATTCACAAACCTGCAGACTTATAAATAACAGCTATCGTCCAAAAATAGACTGAAGTAAGGCTGCCAAGAGGACTTGAAAGCGGGGCAGAATTGCAGGAAACCGATTTCAGGAGGTAGACTGGAATTGCATTGAAAGCATAGGAAAAGAGGCAGAACGTCCACAATGATGCACTTGGCCAAAAAGGGCGTATGCGTTTTTTCCTGAATATATTCAGGAAAAAACGCATACGCCCGTTTTGGCCAACCAAGCAAGCTTGCAAAGGAAATCTGCACTACAATGAAGTCTCACTTCATCCCGGTCAAAAGGGCCATCTGAAAAAAGTGTAAAATCCAGAAAGGCAGGACAGGCCATGGACAACTGGGAGCCTTGTTATGCTGATGGGCGGGATGTAAATTGCCAACAACCACTCGGGAGAAGTGTATGGTGTTTCCCGAAACATCTAAAAAACAAAGCAACAGAGCCTAGGGCACTGCCACTTATGGTCCTATAGCTTAGGGAAATTAAAATCAAAAAGACACAGCCACCCCAAACTTTTGAACGGCTCTGTTTACAAGAACCTCGTTTACAGTACAAGTTCAACATCGCAGAAAGTGAAAAATGGATAAAGAAGTTGTGGTATTTACTTACAAAGCAATATCACTCAGCAATGAAATCTGTGTCATCAGGCCCTTAGCAGCACAATGAGTGGATTCATGTATGATGATTCTAACTGAAGTAAGTCACACAGAAAAAGAAACATCATAAGATATCAGTAATACACGGAATGTAAACTTGGCTACACAGGAACTGAATTACAGAACAGAACAGGGACTCAAATTTAGAAAACCAACTTATGCTTGCTTAAGGGTAAAGGTGAGTTGGGGTGCTGCATAAAACCAGAGATTGAAATGAGCACAGATAAAGTTCCTTAAGCCAAATATGGAATAGACAAGAGCTACTCCTTGCTCAACGAAATGGACTCAACACCGCATATTAAACGCCTAAGAATGTACCTGACTAGTAAGTATCTTAAAACCTATGGATTGCTATGTCTCCGAAAGAGAATCAAGCATGTGTACAGGGGCATAAACGCAGCAGTGATAGGATTGGAGAGGTTCGGTGAGCAAATGAAGACCCTTTGAAGTCATATTGCATGGTACCCATTCCACGGGTTTCAACTACCCATGTTTAAGGTATTCTTCCTTCAGCTAAAACATGCATGTGGAACCTAGAGTATGATCAACCATGTGATCGGGAGACGTGTTCAAATATGTCTCAGTTTTCGTACCCTGGTACTCGGGTGCAACATTCCAGACGCTTTACTAACACTCTCCCGACTTGGAGAGTCAGTCCCTTTAACCTCCTGTTTGGCCCAGTTTGCAATTTCTGCGGAAGATGAACAGGAATAGCGAGAACCAATGAGAGATTAGCTGGAGGTGTCTGGACGGGCAAATTTAACTCTCATTTCCCACTTGGAAGAGGAATTAACCAAAGGCTCAGCGTGCCGTGCCGGAACCAGATTAGGGCCTGAAGCCATCCTGCGGTGTTGCGGCCAGGTCACAAGAAAGCGAGTTGAAGAAAGGAGCTCAGGGGCACTGTAAGTCACAAACCTGCAGAGTTATAAATGACAGCTATCGTCCAAAAATAGACTGAAGTAAGGCTACCAAGAGGACTTGAAAGCAGGGCAGAATTGCAGGAAACCGATTTCAGGAGGTAGACTGGAATTGCATTGAAAGCATAGGAAAAGAGGCAGAACGTCCACAATGATGCACTTGGCCAAAAAGGGCGTATGCGTTTTTTCCTGAATATATTCAGGAAAAAACGCATACGCCCTTTTTGGCCAACCAAGCAAGCTTGCAAAGGAAATCTGCACTACAATGAAGTCTCACTTCCCCCCGGGCAAAAGGGCCATCTGAAAAAAGTGTAAAATCCAGAAAGGCAGGACAGGCCATGGAGAACTGGGAGCCTTGTTATGCTGATGGGGGGATGTAAATTGCCAACAACCACTCGGGAGAAGTGTATGGTGTTTCCTGAAACATCTAAAAAACAAAGCAACAGAGCCTAGGGCACTTCCACTTATGGTCCTATAGCTTAGGGAAATTAAAATCAAAAAGACACAGCCACCCCAAAGTTTGGAACGGCTCTGTTTACAAGAACCTCGTTTACAGTACAAGTTCAACATCGCAGAAAGTGAAAAATGGATAAAGAAGTTGTGGTATTTACTTACAAAGCAATATCACTCAGCAATGAAATCTGTGTCATCAGGCCCATAGCAGCACAATGAGTGGATTCAGGTATGATGATTCTAACTGAAATAAGTCACACAGAAAAGAAACCTCATAAGATATCAGTAATACACGGAATGTAAACTTGGCTACACAGGAACTGAATTACAAAACAGAACAGGGTCTCAAATTTAGAAAACCAACTTATGCTTGCTTAAGGGTAAAGGTGAGTTGGGGTGCTGCATAAAACCAGAGATTGAAATGAGCACAGATAAAGCTCCTTAAGTCCAATATGGAATAGACAAGAGCTACTCCTTGCTCAACGAAATGGACTCAACACCGCATATTAAACGCCTAAGAATGTACCTGATTAGTAAGTATCTTAAAACCTATGGATTGCTATGTCTCCAAAAGAGAATCAAGCGTGTGTACAGGGGCATAAACGCAGCAGTGATAGGATTGGAGAGGTTCGGTGAGCAAATGAAGACCCTTTGAAGTCATATTGCATGGTACCCATTCCACGGGTTTCAACTACCCAGGTTTAAGGTATTCTTCCTTCAGCTAAAACATGCATGTGGAACCCAAGTATGATCAACCATGTGAATGGGAGACGTGTTCAAATATGTCTCAGTTTTCCTCCCCTGGTACTCGGGTGCAACATTCCAGACGCTTTACTAACACTCTCCCCACTTGGAGAGTCAGCGCCTTTAACCTCCTGTTTGGCCCAGTTTGCAATTTCTGCGGAAGATGAACAGGAATAGCGAGAACCAATGAGAGACTAGCTGGAGGTGTCTGGACGGGCAAATTTAACTCTCATTTCCCACCAGGAAGAGGAAATAACCAAAGGCTCAGCGTGCCGTACCGGAACCAGATTAGGGCCTGAAGCCATCCTGCGGTGTTGCGGCCAGCTCACAAGAAAGCGAGTTGAAGAAAGGAGCTCAGGGGCACTGTAATTCACAAACCTGCAGAGTTATAAATGACAGCTATCGTCCAAAAATAGACTGAAGTAAGGCTGCCAAGAGGACTTGAAAGCGGGGCAGAATTGCAGGAAACCGATTTCAGGAGGTAGACTGGAATTGCATTGAAAGCATAGGAAAAGAGGCAGAACGTCCACAATGATGCACTTGGCCAAAAAGGGCGTATGCGTTTTTTCCTGAATATATTCAGGAAAAAACGCATACGCCCGTTTTGGCCAACCAAGCAAGCTTGCAAAGGAAATCTGCACTACAATGAAGTCTCACTTCCCCCCGGTCAAAAGGGCCATCTGAAAAAAGTGTAAAATCCAGAAAGGCAGGACAGGCCATGGAGAACTGGGAGCCTTGTTATGCTGATGGGCGGGATGTAAATTGCCAACAGACACTCGGGAGAAGTGTATGGTGTTTCCTGAAACATCTAAAAAACAAAGCAACAGAGCCTAGGGCACTGCCACTTATGGTCCTATAACTTAGGGAAATTAAAATCAAAAAGACACAGCCACCCCAAACTTTCAAACGGCTCTGTTTACAAGAACCTCGTTTACAGTACAAGTTCAACATCGCAGAAAGTGAAAAATGGATAAAGAAGTTGTGGTATTTACTTACAAAGCAATATCACTCAGCAATGAAATCTGTGTCATCAGGCCCTTAGCAGCACAATGAGTGGATTCAGGTATGATGATTCTAACTGAAGTAAGTCACACAGAAAAAGAAACATCATAAGATATCAGTAATACACGGAATGTAAACTTGGCTACACAGGAACTGAATTACAGAACAGAACAGGGATTCAAATTTAGAAAACCAACTTATGCTTGCTTAAGGGTAAAGGTGAGTTGGGGTGCTGCATAAAACCAGAGATTGAAATGAGCACAGATAAATTTCCTTAAGTCAAATATGGAATAGACAAGAGCTACTCCTTGCTCAACGAAATGGACTCAACACCGCATATTAAACGCCTAAGAATGTACCTGACTAGTAAGTATCTTAAAACCTATGGATTGCTATGTCTCCGAAAGAGAATCAAGCATGTGTACAGGGGCATAAACGCAGCAGTGATAGGATTGGAGAGGTTCGGTGAGCAAATGAAGACCCTTTGAAGTCATATTGCATGGTACCCATTCCACGGGTTTCAACTACCCAGGTTTAATGTATTCTTCCTTCAGCTAAAACATGCATGTGGAACCTAGAGTATGATCAACCATGTGATCGGGAGACGTGTTCAAATATGTCTCAGTTTTCGTACCCTGGTACTCGGGTGCAACATTCCAGACGCTTTACTAACACTCTCCCGACTTGGAGAATCAGTCCCTTTAACCTCCTGTTTGGCCCAGTTTGCAATTTCTGCGGAAGATGAACAGGAATAGCGAGAACCAATGAGAGACTTGCTGGAGGTGTCTGGACGGGCAAATTTAACTCTCATTTCCCACCAGGAAGAGGAATTAACCAAAGGCTCAGCGTGCCGTGCCAGAACCAGATTAGGGCCTGAAGCCATCCTGCGGTGTTGCGGCCAGGTCACAAGAAAGTGAGTTGAAGAAAGGAGCTCAGGGGCACTGTAATTCACAAACCTGCAGACTTATAAATAACAGCTATCGTCCAAAAATAGACTGAAGTAAGGCTGCCAAGAGGACTTGAAAGCGGGGCAGAATTGCAGGAAACCGATTTCAGGAGGTAGACTGGAATTGCATTGAAAGCATAGGAAAAGAGGCAGAACGTCCACAATGATGCACTTGGCCAAAAAGGGCGTATGCGTTTTTTCCTGAATATATTCAGGAAAAAACGCATACGCCCGTTTTGGCCAACCAAGCAAGCTTGCAAAGGAAATCTGCACTACAATGAAGTCTCACTTCATCCCGGTCAAAAGGGCCATCTGAAAAAAGTGTAAAATCCAGAAAGGCAGGACAGGCCATGGACAACTGGGAGCCTTGTTATGCTGATGGGCGGGATGTAAATTGCCAACAACCACTCGGGAGAAGTGTATGGTGTTTCCCGAAACATCTAAAAAACAAAGCAACAGAGCCTAGGGCACTGCCACTTATGGTCCTATAGCTTAGGGAAATTAAAATCAAAAAGACACAGCCACCCCAAACTTTTGAACGGCTCTGTTTACAAGAACCTCGTTTACAGTACAAGTTCAACATCGCAGAAAGTGAAAAATGGATAAAGAAGTTGTGGTATTTACTTACAAAGCAATATCACTCAGCAATGAAATCTGTGTCATCAGGCCCTTAGCAGCACAATGAGTGGATTCATGTATGATGATTCTAACTGAAGTAAGTCACACAGAAAAAGAAACATCATAAGATATCAGTAATACACGGAATGTAAACTTGGCTACACAGGAACTGAATTACAGAACAGAACAGGGACTCAAATTTAGAAAACCAACTTATGCTTGCTTAAGGGTAAAGGTGAGTTGGGGTGCTGCATAAAACCAGAGATTGAAATGAGCACAGATAAAGTTCCTTAAGCCAAATATGGAATAGACAAGAGCTACTCCTTGCTCAACGAAATGGACTCAACACCGCATATTAAACGCCTAAGAATGTACCTGACTAGTAAGTATCTTAAAACCTATGGATTGCTATGTCTCCGAAAGAGAATCAAGCATGTGTACAGGGGCATAAACGCAGCAGTGATAGGATTGGAGAGGTTCGGTGAGCAAATGAAGACCCTTTGAAGTCATATTGCATGGTACCCATTCCACGGGTTTCAACTACCCAGGTTTAAGGTATCCTTCCTTCAGCTAAAACATGCATGTGGAACCTAGAGTATGATCAACCATGTGATCGGGAGACGTGTTCAAATATGTCTCAGTTTTCGTACCCTGGTACTCGGGTGCAACATTCCAGACGCTTTACTAACACTCTCCCGACTTGGAGAGTCAGTCCCTTTAACCTCCTGTTTGGCCCAGTTTGCAATTTCTGCGGAAGATGAACAGGAATAGCGAGAACCAATGAGAGATTAGCTGGAGGTGTCTGGACGGGCAAATTTAACTCTCATTTCCCACCAGGAAGAGGAATTAACCAAAGGCTCAGCGTGCCGTGCCGGAACCAGATTAGGGCCTGAAGCCATCCTGCGGTGTTGCGGCCAGGTCACAAGAAAGCGAGTTGAAGAAAGGAGCTCAGGGGCACTGTAATTCACAAACCTGCAGAGTTATAAATGACAGCTATCGTCCAAAAATAGACTGAAGTAAGGCTGCCAAGAGGACTTGAAAGCGGGGCAGAATTGCAGGAAACCGATTTCAGGAGGTAGACTGGAATTGCATTGAAAGCATAGGAAAAGAGGCAGAACGTCCACAATGATGCACTTGGCCAAAAAGGGCGTATGCGTTTTTTCCTAAATATATTCAGGAAAAAACGCATACGCCCGTTTTGGCCAACCAAGCAAGCTTGCAAAGGAAATCTGCACTACAATGAAGTCTCACTTCATCCCGGTCAAAAGGGCCATCTGAAAAAAGTGTAAAATCCAGAAAGGCAGGACAGGCCATGGACAACTGGGAGCCTTGTTATGCTGATGGGCGGGATGTAAATTGCCAACAGACACTCGGGAGAAGTGTATGGTGTTTCCTGAAACATCTAAAAAACAAAGCAACAGAGCCTAGGGCTCTGCCACTTATGGTCCTATAGCTTAGGGAAATTAAAATCAAAAAGACACAGTCACCCCAAACTTTCGAACGGCTCTGTTTACAAGAACCTCGTTTACAGTACAAGTTCAACATCGCAGAAAGTGAAAAATGGATAAAGAAGTTGTGGTATTTACTTACAAAGCAATATCACTCAGCAATGAAATCTGTGTCATCAGGCCCTTAGCAGCACAATGAGTGGATTCATGTATGATGATTCTAACTGAAGTAAGTCACACAGAAAAAGAAACATCATAAGATATGAGTAATACACGGAATGTAAACTTGGCTACACAGGAACTGAATTACAGAACAGAACAGGGACTCAAATTTAGAAAACCAACTTATGCTTGCTTAAGGGTAAAGGTGAGTTGGGGTGCTGCATAAAACCAGAGATTGAAATGAGCACAGATAAAGTTCCTTAAGCCAAATATGGAATAGACAAGAGCTACTCCTTGCTCAACGAAATGGACTCAACACCGCATATTAAACGCCTAAGAATGTACCTGACTAGTAAGTATCTTAAAACCTATGGATTGCTATGTCTCCGAAAGAGAATCAAGCATGTGTACAGGGGCATAAACGCAGCAGTGATAGGATTGGAGAGGTTCGGTGAGCAAATGAAGACCCTTTGAAGTCATATTGCATGGTACCCATTCCACGGGTTTCAACTACCCAGGTTTAAGGTATTCTTCCTTCAGCTAAAACATGCATGTGGAACCTAGAGTATGATCAACCATGTGATCGGGAGATGTGTTCAAATATGTCAGTTTTCGTACCATGGTACTCGGGTGCAACATTCCAGACGCTTTACTAACACTCTCCCGACTTGGAGAGTCAGTCCCTTTAACCTCCTGTTTGGCCCAGTTTGCAATTTCTACGGAAGATGAACAGGAATAGCAAGAACCAATGAGAGGCTAGCTGGAGGTGTCTGGACGGGCAAATTTAACTCTCATTTCCCACCAGGAAGAGGAAATAACCAAAGGCTCAGCGTGCCGTACCGGAACCAGATTAGGGCCTGAAGCCATCCTGCGGTGTTGCGGCCAGCTCAAAGAAAGCGAGTTGAAGAAAGGAGCTCAGGGGCACTGTAATTCACAAACCTGCAGAGTTATAAATGACAGCTATCATCCAAAAATAGACTGAAGTAAGGCTGCCAAGAGGACTTGAAGGCGGGGCAGAATTGCAGGAAACCGATTTCAGGAGGTAGACTGGAATTGCATTGAAAGCATAGGAAAAGAGGCAGAACGTCCACAATGATGCACTTGGCCAAAAAGGGCGTATGCGTTTTTTCCTGAATATATTCAGGAAAAAACGCATACGCCCTTTTTGGCCAACCAAGCAAGCTTGCAAAGGAAATCTGCACTACAATGAAGTCTCACTTCCCCCCGGGCAAAAGGACCATCTGAAAAAACTGTAAAATCCAGAAAGGCAGGACAGGCCATGGAGAACTGGGAGCCTTGTTATGCTGATGGGCGGGATGTAAATTGCCAACATCCACTCGGGAGAAGTGTATGGTGTTTCCTGAAACATCTAAAAAACAAAGCAACAGAGCCTAGGGCACTTCCACTTATGGTCCTATAGCTTAGGGAAATTAAAATCAAAAAGACACAGCCACCCCAAAGTTTGGGACGCCTCCGTTTACAAGAACCTCGTTTACCATACAAGTTCAATATCACAGAAAGTGAAAAATGGATAAAGAACTTGTGGTACTTACGTACAATGCAGTATCCCTCAGCAATGAAATCTATTTCATCAGGCCCGTAGCAGCATAATGAGTGGATTCAGGTACGATGATTCTAACTGAAATAAGTCACACAGAAAAAGAAACATCATAAGATATCAGTAATACACGGAATGTAAACTTGGCTACACAGGAACTGCATTCCAAAACAGAACAGGGTCTCAAATTTAGAAAACCAACTTATGCTTGCTTAAGGGGAAAGGTGAGTTGGGGTGCTGCATAAAACCAGAGATTGAAATGAGCACAGATAAAGTTCCTTAAGCCAAATATGGAATAGACAAGAGCTACTCCTTGCTCAACGAAATGGACTCAACACCGCATATTAAACGCCTAAGAATGTACCTGACTAGTAAGTATCTTAAAACCTATGGATTGCTATGTCTCCAAAAGAGAATCAAGCGTGTGTACAGGGGCATAAACGCAACAGTGATAGGATTGGAGAGGTTCGGTGAGCAAATGAAGACCCTTTGAAGTCATATTGCATGGTACCCATTCCACGGGTCTCAACTCTCCAGGTTTAAGGTATTCTTCCTTCAGCTAAAACATGCATGTGGAACCCAAGTATGATCAACCATGTGAACGGGAGACGTGTTCAAATATGTCTCAGGTTTCCTCCCCTGGTACTCGGGTGCAACATTCCAGACGCTTTACTAACACTCTCCCCACTTGGAGAGTCAGCGCCTTTAACCTCCTGTTTGGCACAGTTTGCAATTTCTGCGGAAGATGAACAGGAATAGCGAGAACCAATGAGAGGCTAGCTGGAGGTGTCTGGACGGGCAAATTTAACTCTCATTTCCCACCAGGAAGAGGAAATAACCAAAGGCTCAGCGTGCCGTACCGGAACCAGATTAGGGCCTGAAGACATCCTGCGGTCTTGCGGCCAGCTCAAAAGAAAGCGAGTTGAAGAAAGGAGCTCAGGGGCACTGTAATTCACAAACCTGCAGAGTTATAAATGACAGCTATCGTCCAAAAATATACTGAAGTAAGGCTGCCAAGAGGACTTGAAAGCGGGGCAGAATTGCAGGAAACCGATTTCAGGAGGTAGACTGGAATTGCATTGAAAGCATAGGAAAAGAGGCAGAACGTCCACAATGATGCACTTGGCCAAAAAGGGCGTATGCGTTTTTTCCTGAATATATTCAGGAAAAAACGCATACGCACTTTTTGGCCAACCAAGCAAGCTTGCAAAGGAAATCTGCACTACAATGAAGTCTCACTTCCCCCCGGTCAAAAGGGCCATCTGAAAAAAGTGTAAAATCCAGAAAGGCAGGACAGGCCATGGAGAACTGGGAGCCTTGTTATGCTGATGGGCGGGATGTAAATTGCCAACAGACACTCGGGAGAAGTGTATGGTGTTTCCTGAAACATCTAAAAAACAAAGCAACAGAACCTAGGGCACTTCCACTTATGGTCCTATAGCTTAGGGAAATTAAAATCAAAAAGACACAGCCACCCCAAACTTTCAAACGGCTCTGTTTACAAGAACCTCGTTTACAGTACAAGTTCAACATCGCAGAAAGTGAAAAATGGATAAAGAAGTTGTGGTATTTACATACAAAGCAATATCACTCAGCAATGAAATCTGTGTCATCAGGCCCTTAGCAGCACAATGAGTGGATTCAGGTATGATGATTCTAACTGAAGTAAGTCACACAGAAAAAGAAACATGATAAGATATCAGTAATACACGGAATGTAAACTTGGCTACACAGGAACTGAATTACAGAACAGAACAGGGTCTCAAATTTAGAAAACCAACTTATGCTTGCTTAAGGGTAAAGGTGAGTTGGGGTGCTGCATAAAACCAGAGATTGAAATGAGCACAGATAAAGTTCCTTAAGCCAAATATGGAATAGACAAGAGCTACTCCTTGCTCAACGAAATGGACTCAACACCGCATATTAAACGCCTAAGAATGTACCTGACTAGTAAGTATCTTAAAACCTATGGATTGCTATGTCTCCGAAAGAGAATCAAGCATGTGTACAGGGGCATAAACGCAGCAGTGATAGGATTGGAGAGGTTCGGTGAGCAAATGAAGACCCTTTGAATTCATATTGCATGGTACCCATTCCATGGGTTTCAACTACCCAGGTTTAAGGTATTCTTCCTTCAGCTAAAACATGCATGAGGAACCTAGAGTATGATCAACCATGTGATCGGGAGACGTGTTCAAATATGTCTCAGTTTTCCTCCCCTGGTACTCGGGTGCAACATTCCAGACGCTTTACTAACACTCTTCCGACTTGGAGAGTCAGTCCCTTTAACCTCCTGTTTGGCCCAGTTTGCAATTTCTGCGGAAGATGAACAGGAATAGCGAGAACCAATGAGAGACTAGCTGGAGGTGTCTGGACGGGCAAATTTAACTCTCATTTCCCACCAGGAAGAGGAATTAACCAAAGGCTCAGCGTGCCGTGCCAGAACCAGATTAGGGCCTGAAGCCATCCTGCGGTGTTGCGGCCAGGTCACAAGAAAGCGAGTTGAATAAAGGAGCTCAGGGGCACTGTAATTCACAAACCTGCAGAGTTATAAATGACAGCTATCGTCCAAAAATAGACTGAAGTAAGGCTGCCAAGAGGACTTGAAAGCGGGGCAGAATTGCAGGAAACCGATTTCAGGAGGTAGACTGGAATTGCATTGAAAGCATAGGAAAAGAGGCAGAACGTCCACAATGATGTACTTGGCCAAAAAGGGCATATGCGTTTTTTCCTGAATATATTCAGGAAAAAACGCATACGCCCTTTTTGGCCAACCAAGCAAGCTTGCAAAGGAAATCTGCACTACAATGAAGTCTCACTTCCCCCCGGTCAAAAGGGCCATCTGAAAAAAGTGTAAAATCCAGAAAGGCAGGACAGGCCATGGAGAACTGGGAGCCTTGTTATGCTGATGGGCGGGATGTAAATTGCCAACAGACACTCGGGAGAAGTGTATGGTGTTTCCTGAAACATCTAAAAAACAAAGCAACGGAGCCTAGGGCACTGCCACTTATGGTCCTATAGCTTAGGGAAATTAAAATCAAAAAGACACAGCCACCCCAAAGTTTGGGACGCCTCTGTTTACAAGAACCTCGTTTACAGTACAAGTTTAACATCGCAGAAAGTGAAAAATGGATAAAGAACTTGTGGTACTTACGTACAATGCAGTATCACTCAGCAATGAAATCTATGTCATCAGGCCCGTAGCAGCATAATGAGTGGATTCAGGTACGATGATTCTAACTGAAATAAGTCACACAGAAAAAGAAACATCATAAGATATCAGTAATACACGGAATGTAAACTTGGCTACACAGGAACTGAATTACAGAACAGAACAGGGTCTCAAATTTAGAAAACCAACTTATGCTTGCTTAAGGGTAAAGGTGAGTTGGGGTGCTGCATAAAACCAGAGATTGAAATGAGCACAGATAAAGTTCCTTAAGTCAAATATGGAATAGACAAGAGCTACTCCTTGCTCAACGAAATGGACTCAACACCGCATATTAAACACCTAAGAATGTACCTGACTAGTAAGTATCGGAAAACCTATGGATTGCTATGTCTCCAAAAGAGAATCAAACATGTGTACAGGGGCATAAACGCAGCAGTGATAGGATTGGAGAGGTTCGGTGAGCAAATGAAGACCCTTTGAAGTCATATTGCATGGTACCCATTACACGGGTCTTAACTCTCCAGGTTTAAGGTATTCTTCCTTCAGCTAAAACATGCATGTGGAACCCAAGTATGATCAACCATGTGAATGGGAGACGTGTTCAAATATGTCTCAGTTTTCCTCCCCTGGTACTCGGGTGCAACATTCCAGACGCTTTACTAACACTCTCCCCACTTGGAGAGTCAGCGCCTTTAACCTCCTGTTTGGCCCAGTTTGCAATTTCTGCGGAAGATGAACAGGAATAGCGAGAACCAATGAGAGACTAGCTGGAGGTGTCTGGACGGGCAAATTTAACTCTCATTTCCCACCAGGAAGAGGAAATAACCAAAGGCTCAGCGTGCCGTGCCGGAACCAGATTAGGGCCTGAAGCCATCCTGCGGTGTTGCGGCCAGCTCAAAAGAAAGCGAGTTGAAGAAAGGAGCTCAAGGGCACTGTAATTCACAAACCTGCAGAGTTATAAATGACAGCTATCGTCCAAAAATAGACTGAAGTAAGGCTGCCAAGAGGACTTGAAAGCGGGGCAGAATTGCAGGAAACCGATTTCAGGAGGTAGACTGGAATTGCATTGAAAGCATAGGAAAAGAGGCAGAACGTCCACAATGATGCACTTGGCCAAAAAGGGCGTATGCGTTTTTTCCTGAATATATTCAGGAAAAAACGCATACGCCCTTTTTGGCCAACCAAGCAAGCTTGCAAAGGAAATCTGCACTACAATGAAGTCTCACTTCCCCCCGGTCAAAAGGGCCATCTGAAAAAAGTGTAAAATCCAGAAAGGCAGGACAGGCCATGGAGAACTGGGAGCCTTGTTATGCTGATGGGCGGGATGTAAATTGCCAACAACCACTCGGGAGAAGTGTATGGTGTTTCCTGAAACATCTAAAAAACAAAGCAACAGAGCCTAGGGCACTGCCAATTATGGTCCTATAGCTTAGGGAAATTAAAATCAAAAAGACACAGCCACCCCAAAGTTTGGGACGCCTCTGTTTACAAGAACCTCGTTTACAGTACAAGTTCAACATCGCAGAAAGTGAAAAATGGATAAAGAAGTTGTGGTATTTACTTACAAAGCAATATCACTCAGCAATGAAATCTGTGTCATCAGGCCCTTAGCATCACAATGAGTGGATTCAGGTATGATGATTCTAACTGAAATAAGTCACACAGAAAAAGAAACATCATAAGATATCAGTAATACACGGAATGTAAACTTGGCTACACAGGAACTGAATTACAGAACAGAACAGGGTCTCAAATTTAGAAAACCAACTTATGCTTGCTTAAGGGTAAAGGTGAGTTGGGGTGCTGCATAAAACCAGAGATTGAAATGAGCACAGATAAAGTTCCTTAAGTCAAATATGGAATAGACAAGAGCTACTCCTTGCTCAACGAAATGGACTCAACACCGCATATTAAACGCATAAGAATGTACCTGACTAGTAAGTATCGTAAAACCTATGGATTGCTATGTCTCCAAAAGAGAATCAAGCGTGTGAACAGGGGCATAAACGCAGCAGTGATAGGATTGGAGAGGTTCGGTGAGCAAATGAAGACCCTTTGAAGTCATATTGCATGGTACCTATTACACGGGTCTCAACTCTCCAGGTTTAAGGTATTCTTCCTTCAGCTAAAACATGCATGTGGAACCCAAGTATGATCAACCATGTGAACGGGAGACGTGTTCAAATATGTCTCAGTTTTCCTCCCCTGGTACTCGGGTGCAACATTCCAGACGCTTTACTAACACTCTCCCCACTTGGAGAGTCAGCGCCTTTAACCTCCTGTTTGGCCCAGTTTGCAATTTCTGCGGAAGATGAACAGGAATAGCGAGAACCAATGAGAGGCTAGCTGGAGGTGTCTGGACGGGCAAATTTAACTCTCATTTCCCACCAGGAAGAGGAAATAACCAAAGGCTCAGCGTGCCGTACCGGAACCAGAATAGGGCCGGAAGCCATCCTGCGGTGTTGCGGCCAGCTCAAAAGAAAGCGAGTTGAAGAAAGGAGCTCAGGGGCACTGTAATTCACAAACCTGCAGAGTTATAAATGACAGCTATCGTCCAAAAATAGACTGAAGTAAGGCTGCCAAGAGGACTTGAAAGCGGGGCAGAATTGCAGGAAACCGATTTCAGGAGGTAGACTGGAATTGCATTGAAAGCATAGGAAAAGAGGCAGAACGTCCACAATGATGCACTTGGCCAAAAAGGGCGTATGCGTTTTTTCCTGAATATATTCAGGAAAAAACGCATACGCCCTTTTTGGCCAACCAAGCAAGCTTGCAAAGGAAATCTGCACTACAATGAAGTCTCACTTCCCCCCGGTCAAAAGGGCCATCTGAAAAAAGTGTAAAATCCAGAAAGGCAGGACAGGCCATGGAGAACTGGGAGCCTTGTTATGCTGATGGGCGGGATGTAAATTGCCAACAGACACTCGGGAGAAGTGTATGGTGTTTCCTGAAACATCTAAAAAACAAAGCAACAGAGCCTAGGGCACTGCCACTTATGGTCCTATAGCTTAGGGAAATTAAAATCAAAAAGACACAGCCACCCCAAAGTTTGGGACGCCTCTGTTTACAAGAACCTCGTTTACAGTACAAGTTCAACATCGCAGAAAGTGAAAAATGGATAAAGAAGTTGTGGTATTTACTTACAAAGCAATATCACTCAGCAATGAATTCTGTGTCATCAGGCCCTTAGCATCACAATGAGTGGATTCAGGTATGATGATTCTAACTGAAATAAGTCACACAGAAAAAGAAACATCATAAGATATCAGTAATACACGGAATGTAAACTTGGCTACACAGGAACTGAATTACAGAACAGAACAGAGTCTCAAATTTAGAAAACCAACTTATGCTTGCTTAAGGGGAAAGGTGAGTTGGGGTGCTGCATAAAACCAGAGATTGAAATGAGCACAGATAAAGTTCCTTAAGCCAAATATGGAATAGACAAGAGCTACTCCTTGCTCAACGAAATGGACTCAAAACCCCATATTAAACCCCTAAGAATGTACCTGACTAGTAAGTATCTTAAAACCTATGGATTGCTATGTCTCCGAAAGAGAATCAAGCGTGTGTACAGGGGCATAAACGCAGCAGTGATAGGATTGGAGAGGTTCGGTGAGCAAATGAAGACCCTTTGAAGTCATATTGCATGGTACCCATTCCACGGGTTCAACTACCCAGGTTTAAGGTATTCTTCCTTCAGCTAAAACATGCATGTGGAACCTAGAGTATGATCAACCATGTGATCGGGAGATGTGTTAAAATATGTCAGTTTTCGTACCCTGGTACTCGGGTGCAACATTCCAGACGCTTTACTAACACTCTCCCCACTTGGAGAGTCAGCGCCTTTAACCTCCTGTTTGGCCCAGTTTGCAATTTCTGCGGAAGATGAACAGGAATAGCGAGAACCAATGAGAGGCTAGCTGGAGGTGTCTGGACGGGCAAATTTAACTCTCATTTCCCACCAGGAAGAGGAAATAACCAAAGGCTCAGCGTGCCGTGCCGGAACCAGATTAGGGCCTGAAGCCATCCTGCGGTGTTGCGGCCAGCTCAAAAGAAAGCGAGTTGAAGAAAGGAGCTCAGGGGCACTGTAATTCACAAACCTGCAGAGTTATAAATGACAGCTATCGTCCAAAAATAGACTGAAGTAAGGCTGCCAAGAGGACTTGAAAGCGGGGCAGAATTGCAGGAAACCGATTTCAGGAGGTAGACTGGAATTGCATTGAAAGCATAGGAAAAGAGGCAGAACGTCCACAATGATGCACTTGGCCAAAAAGGGCGTATGCGTTTTTTCCTGAATATATTCAGGAAAAAACGCATACGCCCTTTTTGGCCAACCAAGCAAGCTTGCAAAGGAAATCTGCACTACAATGAAGTCTCACTTCCCCCCGGTCAAAAGGGCCATCTGAAAAAAGTGTAAAATCCAGAAAGGCAAGACAGGCCATGGAGAACTGGGAGCCTTGTTATGCTGATGGGCGGGATGTAAATTGCCAACAACCACTCGGGAGAAGTGTATGGTGTTTCCTGAAACATGTAAAAAACAAAGCAACAGAACCTAGGGCACTTCCACTTATGGTCCTATAGCTTAGGGAAATTAAAATCAAAAAGACACCGCCACCCCAAAGTTTGGAATGGCTCTGTTTACAAGAACCTCGTTTACAGTACAAGTTCAACATCGCAGAAAGTGAAAAATGGATAAAGAAGTTGTGGTATTTACTTACAAAGCAATATCACTCAGCAATGAAATCTGTGTCATCAGGCCCTTAGCAGCACAATGAGTGGATTCAGGTACGATGATTCTAACTGAAATAAGTCACACAGAAAAAGAAACATCATAAGATATCACTAATACACGGAATGTAAACTTGGCTACACAGGAACTGAATTCCAAAACAGAACAGGGATTCAAATTTAGAAAACCAACTTATGCTTGCTTAAGGGTAAAGGTGAGTTGGGGTGCTGCATAAAACCAGAGATTGAAATGAGCACAGATAAAGTTCCTTAAGCCAAATATGGAATAGACAAGAGCTACTCCTTGCTCAACGAAATGGACTCAACACCCCATATTAAACGCCTAAGAATGTACCTGACTAGTAAGTATCGTAAAACCTATGGATTGCTATGTCTCCAAAAGAGAATCAAGCATGTGAACAGGGGCATAAACGCAGCAGTGATAGGATTGGAGAGGTTCGGTGAGCAAATGAAGACCCTTTGAAGTCATATTGCATGGTACCCATTACACGGGTCTCAACTCTCCAGGTTTAAGGTATTCTTCCTTCACTTAAAACATGCATGTGGAACCCAAGTATGATCAACCATGTGAACGGGAGACGTGTTCAAATATGTCTCAGTTTTCCTCCCCTGGTACTCAGGTGCAACATTCCAGACGCTTTACTAACACTCTCCCCACTTGGAGAGTCAGCGCCTTTAACCTCCTGTTTGGCCCAGTTTGCAATTTCTGCGGAAGATGAACAGGAATAGCGAGAACCAATGAGAGGCTAGCTGGAGGTGTCTGGACGGGCAAATTTAACTCTCATTTCCCACCAGGAAGAGGAAATAACCAAAGGCTCAGCATGCCGGGCCGGAACCAGATTAGGGCCTGAAGCCATCCTGCGGTGTTGCGGCCAGGTCACAAGAAAGCGAGTTGAAGAAAGGAGCTCAGGGGCACTGTAATTCACAAACCTGCAGAGTTATAAATGACAGCTATCGTCCAAAAATAGACTGAAGTAAGGCTGCCAAGAGGACTTGAAAGCGGGGCAGAATTGCAGGAAACCGATTTCAGGAGGTAGACTGGAATTGCATTGAAAGCATAGGAAAAGAGGCAGAACGTCCACAATGATGCACTTGGCCAAAAAGGGCGTATGCGTTTTTTCCTGAATATATTCAGGAAAAAACGCATACGCCCTTTTTGGCCAACCAAGCAAGCTTGCAAAGGAAATTTGCACTACAATGAAGTCTCACTTCCCCCCGGTCAAAAGGGCCATCTGAAAAAAGTGTAAAATCCAGAAAGGCAGGACAGGCCATGGAGAACTGGGAGCCTTGTTATGCTGATGGGAGGGATGTAAATTGCCAACAACCACTCGGGAGCAGTGTATGGTGTTTCCTGAAACATCTAAAAAACAAAGCAACAGAGCCTAGGGCACTTCCACTTATGGTCCTATAGCTTAGGGAAATTAAAATCAAAAAGACACAGCCACCCCAAAGTTTGGAACGGCTCTGTTTACAAGAACCTCGTTTACAGTACAAGTTCAACATCGCAGAAAGTGAAAAATGGAGAAAGAAGTTGTGGTATTTACTTACAAAGCAATATCACTCAGCAATGAAATCTGTGTCATCAGGCCCTTAGCAGTACAATGAGTGGATTCAGGTATGATGATTCTAACTGAAGTAAGTCACACAGAAAAAGAAACATCATAAGATATCAGTAATACACGGAATGTAAACTTGGCTACACAGTATCAGAATTACAGAACAGAACAGGGATTCAAATTTAGAAAACCAACTTATGCTTGCTTAAGGGTAAAGGTGAGTTGGGGTGCTGCATAAAACCAGAGATTGAAATGAGCACAGATAAAGTTCCTTAAGTCAAATATGGAATAGACAAGAGCTACTCCTTGCTCAACGAAATGGACTCAACACCGCATATTAAACACCTAAGAATGTACCTGACTAGTAAGTATCTTAAAACCTATGGATTGCTATGTCTCCGAAAGAGAATCAAGCATGTGTATAGGGGCATAAACGCAGCAGTGATAGGATTGGAGAGGTTCGGTGAGCAAATGAAGACCCTTTGAAGTCATATTGCATGGTACCCATTCCACGGGTTTCAACTACCCAGGTTTAAGGTATTCTTCCTTCAGCTAAAACATGCATGTGGAACCTAGAGTATGATCAACCATGTGATCGGGAGACGTGTTCAAATATGTCAGTTTTCGTACCCTGGTACTCGGGTGCAACATTCCAGATGCTTTACTAACACTCTCCCGACTTGGAGAGTCAGTCCCTTTAACCTCCTCTTTGGCCCAGTTTGCAATTTCTGCGGAAGATGAACAGGAATAGCAAGAACCAATGAGAGGCTAGCTGGAGGTGTCTGGACGGGCAAATGTAACTCTCATTTCCCACCAGGAAGAGGAAATAACCAAAGGCTCAGCGTGCCGTACCGGAACCAGATTAGGGCCTGAAGCCATCCTGCGGTGTTGAGGCCAGCTCAAAAGAAAGCGAGTTGAAGAAAGGAGCTCAGGGGCACTGTAATTCACAAACCTGCAGAGTTATAAATGACAGCTATCGTCCAAAAATAGACTGAAGTAAGGCTGCCAAGAGGACTTGAAAGCGGGGCAGAATTGCAGGAAACCGATTTCAGGAGGTAGACTGGAATTGCATTGAAAGCATAGGAAAAGAGGCAGAACGTCCACAATGATGCACTTGGCCAAAAAGGGCGTATGCGTTTTTTCCTGAATATATTCAGGAAAAAACGCATACGCCCTTTTTGGCCAACCAAGCAAGCTTGCAAAGGAAATCTGCACTACAATGAAGTCTCACTTCCCCCCAGTCAAAAGGGCCATCTGAAAAAAGTGTAAAATCCAGAAAGGCAGGACAGGCCATGGAGAACTGGGAGCCTTGTTATGCTGATGGGTGGGATGTAAATTGCAAACAGACACTTGGGAGAAGTGTATGGAGTTTCCTGAAACATCTAAAAAACAAAGCAACAGAGCCTAGGGCACTGCCACTTATGGTCCTATAGCTTAGGGAAATTAAAATCAAAAAGACACAGCCACCCCAAAGTTTGGGACGCCTCTGTTTACAAGAACCTCGTTTACAGTACAAGTTCAACATCGCAGAAAGTGAAAAATGGATAAAGAACTTGTGGTACTTACGTACAATGCAGTATCACTCAGCAATGAAATCTATGTCATCAGGCCCGTAGCAGCATAATGAGTGGATTCAGTTACGATGATTCTAACTGAAATAAGTCACACAGAAAAAGAAACATCATAAGATATCACTAATACACGGAATGTAAACTTGGCTACACAGGAACTGAATTACAGAACAGAACAGGGTCTCAAATTTAGAAAACCAACTTATGCTTGCTTAAGGGGAAAGGTGAGTTGGGGTGCTGCATAAAACCAGAGATTGAAATGAGCACAGATAAAGTTCCTTAAGTCAAATATGGAATAGACAAGAGCTACTCCTTGCTCAACGAAATGGACTCAACACCGCATATTAAACACCTAAGAATGTACCTGACTAGTAAGTATCTTAAAACCTATGGATTGCTATGTCTCCGAAAGAGAATCAAGCATGTGTACAGGGGCATAAACGCAGCAGTGATAGGATTGGAGAGGTTCGGTGAGCAAATGAAGACCCTTTGAAGTCATATTGCATGGTACCCATTCCACGGGTTTCAACTACCCAGGTTTAAGGTATTCTTCCTTCAGCTAAAACATGCATGTGGAACCTAGAGTATGATCAACCATGTGATCGGGAGACGTGTTCAAATATGTCTCAGTTTTCCTACCCTGGTACTCGGGTGCAACATTCCAGACGCTTTACTAACACTCTCCCCACTTGGAGAGTCAGTCCCTTTAACCTCCTGTTTGGCCCAGTTTGCAATTTCTGCGGAAGATGAACAGGAATAGCAAGAACCAATGAGAGGCTAGCTGGAGGTGTCTGGACGGGCAAATTTAACTCTCATTTCCTACCAGGAAGAGGAAATAACCAAAGGCTCAGCGTGCCGTACCGGAACCAGATTAGGGCCTGAAGCCATCCTGCGGTGTTGAGGTCAGCTCAAAAGAAAGCGAGTTGAAGAAAGGAGCTCAGGGGCACTGTAATTCACAAACCTGCAGAGTTATAAATGACAGCTATCGTCCAAAAATAGACTGAAGTAAGGCTGCCAAGAGGACTTGAAAGCGGGGCAGAATTGCAGGAAACCGATTTCAGGAGGTAGACTGGAATTGCATTGAAAGCATAGGAAAAGAGGCAGAACGTCCACAATGATGCACTTGGCCAAAAAGGGCGTATGCGTTTTTTCCTGAATATATTCAGGAAAAAACGAATACGCCCTTTTTGGCCAACCAAGCAAGCTTGCAAAGGAAATCTGCACTACAATGAAGTCTCACTTCCCCCCAGTCAAAAGGGCCATCTGAAAAAAGTGTAAAATCCAGAAAGGCAGGACAGGCCATGGAGAACTGGGAGCCTTGTTATGCTGATGGGCGGGATGTAAATTGCCAACAGACACTTGGGAGAAGTGTATGGAGTTTCCTGAAACATCTAAAAAACAAAGCAACAGAGCCTAGGGCACTGCCACTTATGGTCCTATAGCTTAGGGAAATTAAAATCAAAAAGACACAGCCACCCCAAAGTTTGGGACGCCTCTGTTTACAAGAACCTCGTTTACAGTACAAGTTCAACATCGCAGAAAGTGAAAAATGGATAAAGAACTTGTGGTACTTACGTACAATGCAGTATCACTCAGCAATGAAATCTATGTCATCAGGCCCGTAGCAGCATAATGAGTGGATTCAGGTACGATGATTCTAACTGAAATAAGTCACACAGAAAAAGAAACATCATAAGATATCACTAATACACGGAATGTAAACTTGGCTACACAGGAACTGAATTACAGAACAGAACAGGGTCTCAAATTTAGAAAACCAACTTATGCTTGCTTAAGGGGAAAGGTGAGTTGGGGTGCTGCATAAAACCAGAGATTGAAATGAGCACAGATAAAGTTCCTTAAGCCAAATATGGAATAGACAAGAGCTACTCCTTGCTCAACGAAATGGACTCAAAACCCCATATTAAACCCCTAAGAATGTACCTGACTAGTAAATGTCTTAAAACCTATGGATTGCTATGTCTCCGAAAGAGAATCAAGCATGTGTACAGGGGCATAAACGCAGCAGTGATAGGATTGGAGAGGTTCGGTGAGCAAATGAAGACCCTTTGAAGTCATATTGCATGGTACCCATTCCACGGGTTTCAACTACCCAGGTTTAAGGTATTCTTCCTTCAGCTAAAACATGCATGTGGAACCTAGAGTATGATCAACCATGTGATCGGGAGACGTGTTCA
Source organism: Stenella coeruleoalba (assembly GCF_951394435.1). NCBI lineage: Eukaryota > Metazoa > Chordata > Mammalia > Artiodactyla > Delphinidae > Stenella > Stenella coeruleoalba. The sequence goes on from NW_027646124.1 coordinate 77,433, forward strand.
AATATGTCTCAGTTTTCCTCCCCTGGTACTCGGGTGCAACATTCCAGACGCTTTACTAACACTCTCCCCACTTGGAGAGTCAGCGCCTTTAACCTCCTGTTTGGCCCAGTTTGCAATTTCTGCGGAAGATGAACAGGAATAGCGAGAACCAATGAGAGGCTAGCTGGAGGTGTCTGGACGGGCAAATTTAACTCTCATTTCCCACCAGGAAGAGGAATTAACCAAAGGCTCAGCGTGCCGTGCCGGAACCAGATTAGGGCCTGAAGCCATCCTGCGGTGTTGCGGCCAGGTCACAAGAAAGCGAGTTGAAGAAAGGAGCTCAGCGGCACTGTAATTCACAAACCTGCAGAGTTATAAATGACAGCTATCGTCCAAAAATAGACTGAAGTAAGGCTGCCAAGAGGACTTGAAAGCGGGGCAGAATTGCAGGAAACCGATTTCAGGAGGTAGACTGGAATTGCATTGAAAGCATAGGAAAAGAGGCAGAACGTCCACAATGATGCACTTGGCCAAAAAGGGCGTATGCGTTTTTCCCTGAATATATTCAGGAAAAAACGCATACGCCCTTTTTGGCCAACCAAGCAAGCTTGCAAAGGAAATTTGCACTACAATGAAGTCTCACTTCCCCCCGGTCAAAAGGGCCATCTGAAAAAAGTGTAAAATCCAGAAAGGCAGGACAGGCCATGGAGAACTGGGAGCCTTGTTATGCTGATGGGCGGGATGTAAATTGCCAACAACCACTCGGGAGAAGTGTATGGTGTTTCCTGAAACATCTAAAAAACAAAGCAGCAGAACCTAGGGCACTTCCACTTATGGTCCTATAGCTTAGGGAAATTAAAATCAAAAAGACACAGCCACCCCAAAGTTTGGAACGGCTCTGTTTACAAGAACCTCGTTTACAGTACAAGTTCAACATCGCAGAAAGTGAAAAATGGATAAAGAAGTTGTGGTATTTACTTACAAAGCAATATCACTCAGCAATGAAATCTGTGTCATCAGGCCCTTAGCAGCACAATGAGTGGATTCAGGTATGATGATTCTAACTGAAGTAAGTCACACAGAAAAAGAAACATCATAAGATATCAGTAATACTCGGAATGTAAACTTGGCTACACAGGAACTGAATTACAGAACAGAACAGGGATTCAAATTTATAAAACCAACTTATGCTTGCTTAAGGGTAAAGGTGAGTTGGGGTGCTGCATAAAACCAGAGATTGAAATGAGCACAGATAAAGTTCCTTAAGTCAAATATGGAATAGACAAGAGCTACTCCTTGCTCAACGAAATGGACTCAACACCGCATATTAAACGCCTAAGAATGTACCTGACTAGTAAGTATCTTAAAACCTATGGATTGCTATGTCTCCGAAAGAGAATCAAGCATGTGTACAGGGGCATAAACGCAGCAGTGATAGGATTGGAGAGGTTCGGTGAGCAAATGAAGACCCTTTGAAGTCATATTGCATGGTACCCATTCCACGGGTTCAACTACCCAGGTTTAAGGTATTCTTCCTTCAGCTAAAACATGCATGTGGAACCTAGAGTATGATCAACCATGTGATCGGGAGATGTGTTAAAATATGTCAGTTTTCGTACCCTGGTACTCGGGTGCAACATTCCAGACGCTTTACTAACACTCTCCCGACTTGGAGAGTCAGCGCCTTTAACCTCCTGTTTGGCCCAGTTTGCAATTTCTGCGGAAGATGAACAGGAATAGCGAGAACCAATGAGAGGCTAGCTGGAGGTGTCTGGACGGGCAAATTTAACTCTCATTTCCCACCAGGAAGAGGAAATAACCAAAGGCTCAGCGTGCCGTACCGGAACCAGATTAGGGCCTGAAGCCATCCTGCGGTGTTGCGGCCAGCTCAAAAGAAAGCGAGTTGAAGAAAGGAGCTCAGGGGCACTGTAATTCACAAACCTGCAGAGTTATAAATGACAGCTATCGTCCAAAAATAGACTGAAGTAAGGCTGCCAAGAGGACTTGAAAGCGGGGCAGAATTGCAGGAAACCGATTTCAGGAGGTAGACTGGAATTGCATTGAAAGCATAGGAAAAGAGGCAGAACGTCCACAATGATGCACTTGGCCAAAAAGGGCGTATGCGTTTTTTCCTGAATATATTCAGGAAAAAACGCATACGCCCTTTTTGGCCAACCAAGCAAGCTTGCAAAGGAAATCTGCACTACAATGAAGTCTCACTTCCCCCTGGTCAAAAGGGCCATCTGAAAAAAGTGTAAAATCCAGAAAGACAAGACAGGCCATGGAGAACTGGGAGCCTTGTTATGCTGATGGGCGGGATGTAAATTGCCAACAACCACTCGGGAGAAGTGTATGGTGTTTCCTGAAACATGTAAAAAACATAGCAACAGAACCTAGGGCACTTCCACTTATGGTCCTATAGCTTAGGGAAATTAAAATCAAAAAGACACAGCCACCCCAAAGTTTGGAAGGGCTCTGTTTACAAGAACCTCGTTTACAGTACAAGTTCAACATCGCAGAAAGTGAAAAATGGATAAAGAAGTTGTGGTATTTACTTACAAAGCAATATCACTCAGCAATGAAATCTGTGTCATCAGGCCCTTAGCAGCACAATGAGTGGATTCAGGTACGATGATTCTAACTGAAATAAGTCACACAGAAAAAGAAACATCATAAGATATCACTAATACACGGAATGTAAACTTGGCTACACAGGAACTGAATTCCAAAACAGAACAGGGATTCAAATTTAGAAAACCAACTTATGCTTGCTTAAGGGTAAAGGTGAGTTGGGGTGCTGCATAAAACCAGAGATTGAAATGAGCACAGATAAAGTTCCTTAAGCCAAATATGGAATAGACAAGAGCTACTCCTTGCTCAACGAAATGGACTCAACACCCCATATTAAACGCCTAAGAATGTACCTGACTAGTAAGTATCTTAAAACCTATGGATTGCTATGTCTCCAAAAGAGAATCAAGCGTGTGTACAGGGGCATAAACACAGCAGTGATAGGATTGGAGAGGTTCGGTGAGCAAATGAAGACCCTTTGAAGTCATATTGCATGGTACCCATTACACGGGTCTCAACTCTCCAGGTTTAAGGTATTCTTCCTTCAGCTAAAACATGCATGTGGAACTCAAGTATGATCAACCATGTGAATGGGAGACGTGTTCAAATATGTCTCAGTTTTCCTCCCCTGGTACTAGGGTGCAACATTCCAGACGCTTTACTAACACTCTCCCCACTTGGAGAGTCAGCGCCTTTAACCTCCTGTTTGGCCCAGTTTGCAATTTCTGCGGAAGATGAACAGGAATAGCGAGAACCAATGAGAGGCTAGCTGGAGGTGTCTGGACGGGCAAATTTAACTCTCATTTCCCACCAGGAAGAGGAAATAACCAAAGGCTCAGCATGCCGGGCCGGAACCAGATTAGGGCCTGAAGCCATCCTGCGGTGTTGCGGCCAGGTCACAAGAAAGCGAGTTGAAGAAAGGAGCTCAGGGGCACTGTAATTCACAAACCTGCAGAGTTATAAATGACAGCTATCGTCCAAAAATAGACTGAAGTAAGGCTGCCAAGAGGACTTGAAAGTGGGGCAGAATTGCAGGAAACCGATTTCAGGAGGTAGACTGGAATTGCATTGAAAGCATAGGAAAAGAGGCAGAACGTCCACAATGATGCACTTGGCCAAAAAGGGCGTATGCGTTTTTTCCTGAATATATTCAGGAAAAAACGCATACGCCCTTTTTGGCCAACCAAGCAAGCTTGCAAAGGAAATTTGCACTACAATGAAGTCTCACTTCCCCCCGGTCAAAAGGGCCATCTGAAAAAAGTGTAAAATCCAGAAAGGCAGGACAGGCCATGGAGAACTGGGAGCCTTGTTATGCTGATGGGAGGGATGTAAATTGCCAACAACCACTCGGGAGAAGTGTATGGTGTTTCCTGAAACATCTAAAAAACAAAGCAACAGAGCCTAGGGCACTTCCACTTATGGTCCTATAGCTTAGGGAAATTAAAATCAAAAAGACACAGCCACCCCAAAGTTTGGAACGGCTCTGTTTACAAGAACCTCATTTACAGTACAAGTTCAACATCGCAGAAAGTGAAAAATGGAGAAAGAAGTTGTGGTATTTACTTACAAAGCAATATCACTCAGCAATGAAATCTGTGTCATCAGGCCCTTAGCAGTACAATGAGTGGATTCAGGTATGATGATTCTAACTGAAGTAAGTCACACAGAAAAAGAAACATCATAAGATATCAGTAATACACGGAATGTAAACTTGGCTACACAGTATCAGAATTAGAGAACAGAACAGGGATTCAAATTTAGAAAACCAACTTATGCTCGCTTAAGGGTAAAGGTGAGTTGGGGTGCTGCATAAAACCAGAGATTGAAATGAGCACAGATAAAGTTCCTTAAGTCAAATATGGAATAGACAAGAGCTACTCCTTGCTCAACGAAATGGACTCAACACCGCATATTAAACACCTAAGAATGTACCTGACTAGTAAGTATCTTAAAACCTATGGATTGCTATGTCTCCGAAAGAGAATCAAGCATGTGTACAGGGGCATAAACGCAGCAGTGATAGGATTGGAGAGGTTCGGTGAGCAAATGAAGACCCTTTGAAGTCATATTGCATGGTACCCATTACACGGGTCTCAACTCTCCACGTTTAAGGTATTCTTCCTTCAGCTAAAACATGCATGTGGAACCCAAGTATGATCAACCATGTGAATGGGAGACGTGTTCAAATATGTCTCAGTTTTCCTCCCCTGGTACTCGGGTGCAACATTCCAGACGCTTTACTAACACTCTCCCCACTTGGAGAGTCAGCGCCTTTAACCTCCTGTTTGGCCCAGTTTGCAATTTCTGCGGAAGATGAACAGGAATAGCGAGAACCAATGAGAGGCTAGCTGGAGGTGTCTGGACGGGCAAATTTAACTCTCATTTCCCACCAGGAAGAGGAAATAACCAAAGGCTCAGCGTGCCGTACCGGAACCAGATTAGGGCCTGAAGCCATCCTGCGGTGTTGCGGCCAGCTCAAAAGAAAGCGAGTTGAAGAAAGGAGCTCAGGGGCACTGTAATTCACAAACCTGCAGAGTTATAAATGACAGCTATCGTCCAAAAATAGACTGAAGTAAGGCTGCCAAGAGGACTTGAAAGCGGGGCAGAATTGCAGGAAACCGATTTCAGGAGGTAGACTGGAATTGCATTGAAAGCATAGGAAAAGAGGCAGAACGTCCACAATGATGCACTTGGCAAAAAAGGGCGTATGCGTTTTTTCCTGAATATATTCAGGAAAAAACGCATACGCCCTTTTTGGCCAACCAAGCAAGCTTGCAAAGGAAATCTGCACTACAATGAAGTCTCACTTCCCCCCGGTCAAAAGGGCCATCTGAAAAAAGTGTAAAATCCAGAAAGGCAGGACAGGCCATGGAGAACTGAGAGCCTTGTTATGCTGATGGGCGGGAAGTAAATTGCCAACAGACACTCGGGAAAAGTGTATGGTGTTTACTGAAACATCTAAAAAACAAAGCAACAGAGCCTAGGGCACTGCCACTTATGGTCCTATAGCTTAGGGAAATTAAAATCAAAAAGACACAGCCACCCCAAAGTTTGGGACGCCTCTGTTTACAAGAACCTCGTTTACAGTACAAGTTCAACATCGCAGAAAGTGAAAAATGGATAAAGAAGTTGTGGTATTTACTTACAAAGCAATATCACTCAGCAATGAAATCTATGTCATCAGGCCCTTAGCATCACAATGAGTGGATTCAGGTATGATGATTCTAACTGAAATAAGTCACACAGAAAAAGAAACATCCTAAGATATCAGTAATACACGGAATGTAAACTTGGCTACACAGGAACTGAATTACAGAACAGAACAGGGTCTCAAATTTAGAAAACCAACTTATGCTTGCTTAAGGGTAAAGGTGAGTTGGGGTGCTGCATAAAACCAGAGATTGAAATGAGCACAGATAAAGTTCCTTAAGTCAAATATGGAATAGAGAAGAACTACTCCTTGCTCAACGAAATGGACTCAACACCGCATATTAAACGCCTAAGAATGTACCTGACTAGTAAGTATCGTAAAACCTATGGATTGCTATGTCTCCAAAAGAGAATCAAGCATGTGTACAGGGGCATAAACGCAGCAGTGATAGGATTGGAGAGGTTCGGTGAGCAAATGAAGACCCTTTGAAGTCATATTGCATGGTACCCATTACACGGGTCTCAACTCTCCAGGTTTAAGGTATTCTTCCTTCAGCTAAAACATGCATGTGGAACCCAAGTATGATCAACCATGTGAATGGGAGACGTGTTCAAATATGTCTCAGTTTTCCTCCCCTGGTACTCGGGTGCAACATTCCAGACGCTTTACTAACACTCTCCCCACTTGGAGAGTCAGCGCCTTTAACCTCCTGTTTGGCCCAGTTTGCAATTTCTGCGGAAGATGAACAGGAATAGCGAGAACCAATGAGAGACTAGCTGGAGGTGTCTGGACGGGCAAATTTAACTCTCATTTCCCACCAGGAAGAGGAAATAACCAAAGGCTCAGCGTGCCGTACCGGAACCAGATTAGGGCCTGAAGCCATCCTGCGGTGTTGCGGCCAGGTCACAAGAAAGCGAGTTGAAGAAAGGAGCTCAGGGGCACTGTAATTCACAAACCTGCAGAGTTATAAATGACAGCTATCGTCCAAAAATAGACTGAAGTAAGGCTGCCAAGAGGACTTGAAAGCGGGGCAGAATTGCAGGAAACCGATTTCAGGAGGTAGACTGGAATTGCATTGAAAGCATAGGAAAAGAGGCAGAACGTCCACAATGATGCACTTGGCCAAAAAGGGCGTATGCGTTTTTTCCTGAATATATTCAGGAAAAAACGCATACGCCCTTTTTGGCCAACCAAGCAAGCTTGCAAAGGAAATCTGCACTACAATGAAGTCTCACTTCCCCCCGGTCAAAAGGGCCATCTGAAAAAAGTGTAAAATCCAGAAAGGCAGGACAGGCCATGGAGAACTGGGAGCCTTGTTATGCTGATGGGCGGGATGTAAATTGCCAACAACCACTCGGGAGAAGTGTATGGTGTTTCCTGAAACATCTAAAAAACAAAGCAACAGAACCTAGGGCACTTCCACTTATGGTCCTATAGCTTAGGGAAATTAAAATCAAAAAGACACAGCCACCCCAAAGTTTGGGACGCCTCCGTTTACAAGAACCTCGTTACCATACAAGTTCAATATCACAGAAAGTGAAAAATGGATAAAGAACTTGTGGTACTTACGTACAATGCAGTATCACTCAGCAATGAAATCTATGTCATCCGGCCCGTAGCAGCATAATGAGTGGATTCAGGTACGATGATTCTAACTGAAATAAGTCACACAGAAAAAGAAACATCATAAGATATCACTAATACACGGAATGTAAACTTGGCTACACAGGAACTGCATTCCAAAACAGAACAGGGTCTCAAATTTAGAAAACCAACTTATGCTTGCTTAAGGGGAAAGGTGAGTTGGGGTGCTGCATAAAACCAGAGATTGAAATGAGCACAGATAAAGTTCCTTAAGCCAAATATGGAATAGACAAGAGCTACTCCTTGCTCAACGAAATGGACTCAACACCCCATATTAAACGCCTAAGAATGTACCTGACTAGTAAGTATCTTAAAACCTATGGATTGCTATGTCTCCAAAAGAGAATCAAGCGTGTGTACAGGGGCATAAACGCAGCAGTGATAGGATTGGAGAGGTTCGGTGAGCAAATGAAGACCCTTTGAAGTCATATTGCATGGTACCCATTCCACGGGTTTCAACTACCCAGGTTTAAGGTATTCTTCCTTCAGCTAAAACATGCATGTGGAACCCAGAGTATGATCAACCATGTGAACGGGAGACGTGCTCAAATATGTCTCAGTTTTCCTCCCCTGGTACTCGGGTGCAACATTCCAGACGCTTTACTAACACTCTCCCCACTTGGAGAGTCAGCGCCTTTAACCTCCTGTTTGGCCCAGTTTGCAATTTCTGCGGAAGATGAACAGCAATAGCGAGAACCAATGAGAGGCTAGCTGGAGGTGTCTGGACCGGCAAATTTAACTCTCATTTCCCACCAGGAAGAGGAAATAACCAAAGGCTCAGCGTGCCGTGCCGGAACCAGATTAGGGCCTGAAGCCATCCTGCGGTGTTGCGGCCAGCTCAAAAGAAAGCGAGTTGAAGAAAGGAGCTCAGGGGCACTGTAATTCACAAACCTGCACACTTATAAATGACAGCTATCGTCCAAAAATAGACTGAAGTAAGGCTGCCAAGAGGACTTGAAAGCGGGGCAGAATTGCAGGAAACCGATTTCAGGAGGTAGACTGGAATTGCATTGAAAGCATAGGAAAAGAGGCAGAACGTCCACAATGATGCACTTGGCCAAAAAGGGCGTATGCGTTTTTTCCTGAATATATTCAGGAAAAAACACATACGCCCTTTTTGGCCAACCAAGCAAGCTTGCAAAGGAAATCTGCACCACAATGAAGTCTCACTTCCCCCCGGGCAAAAGGGCCATCTGAAAAAAGTGTAAAATCCAGAAAGGCAGGACAGGCCATGGAGAACTGGGAGCCTTGTTATGCTGATGGGCGGGATGAAAATTGCCAACAGACACTGGGGAGAAGTGTATGGTGTTTCCTGAAACATCTAAAAAACAAAGCAACAGAACCTAGGGCACTTCCACTTATGGTCCTATAGCTTAGGGAAATTAAAATCAAAAAGACACAGCCACCCCAAAGTTTGGAACGGCTCTGTTTACAAGAACCTCGTTTACAGTACAAGTTCAACATCGCAGAAAGTGAAAAATGGATAAAGAAGTTGTGGTATTTACTTACAAAGCAATATCACTCAGCAATGAAATCTGTGTCATCAGGCCCTTAGCAGCACAATGAGTGGATTCAGGTATGATGATTCTAACTGAAGTAAGTCACACAGAAAAAGAAACATCATAAGATATCAGTAATACACGGAATGTAAACTTGGCTACACAGGAACTGAATTACAGAACAGAACAGGGTCTCAAATTTAGAAAACCAACTTATGCTTGCTTAAGGGTAAAGGTGAGTTGGGGTGCTGCATAAAACCAGAGATTGAAATGAGCACAGATAAAGTTCCTTAAGCCAAATATGGAATAGACAAGAGCTACTCCTTGCTCAACGAAATGGACTCAACACCGCATATTAAACGCCTAAGAATGTACCTGACTAGTAAGTATCTTAAAACCTATGGATTGCTATGTCTCCAAAAGAGAATCAAGCAGGTGTACAGGGGCATAAACGCAGCAGTGATAGGATTGGAGAGGTTCGGTGAGCAAATGAAGACCCTTTGTAGTCATATTGCATGGTACCCATTACACGGGTCTTAACTCTCCAGGTTTAAGGTATTCTTCCTTCAGCTAAAACATGCATGTGGAACCCAAGTATGATCAACCATGTGAACGGGAGACGTGTTCAAATATGTCTCAGTTTTCCTCCCCTGGTACTCGGGTGCAACATTCCAGACGCTTTACTAACACTCTCCCCACTTGGAGAGTCAGCGCCTTTAACCTCCTGTTTGGCCCAGTTTGCAATTTCTGCGGAAGATGAACAGGAATAGCGAGAACCAATGAGAGACTAGCTGGAGGTGTCTGGACGGGCAAATTTAACTCTCATTTCCCACCAGGAAGAGGAAATAACCAAAGGCTCAGCGTGCCGTGCCGGAACCAGATTAGGGCCTGAAGCCATCCTGCGGTGTTGCGGCCAGCTCAAAAGTAAGCGAGTTGAAGAAAGGAGCTCAGGGGCACTGTAATTCACAAACATGCAGAGTTATAAATGACAGCTATTGTCCAAAAATAGACTGAAGTAAGGCTGCCAAGAGGACTTGAAAGCGGGGCAGAATTGCAGGAAACCGATTTCAGGAGGTAGACTGGAATTGCATTGAAAGCATAGGAAAAGAGGCAGAACGTCCACAATGATGCACTTGGCCAAAAAGTGTGTATGCGTTTTTTCCTGAATATATTCAGGAAAAAACGCATACGCCCTTTTTGGCCAACCAAGCAAGCTTGCAAAGGAAATCTGCACTACAATGAAGTCTCACTTCCCCCCGGTCAAAAGGGCCATCTGAAAAAAGTGTAAAATCCAGAAAGGCAGGACAGGCCATGGAGAACTGGGAGCCTTGTTATGCTGATGGGCGGGATGTAAATTGCCAACAACCACTCGGGAGAAGTGTATGGTGTTTCCTGAAACATCTAAAAAACAAAGCAACAGAACCTAGGGCACTTCCACTTATGGTCCTATAGCTTAGGGAAATTAAAATCAAAAAGACACAGCCACCCCAAAGTTTGGGACGCCTCCGTTTACAAGAACCTCGTTTACCATACAAGTTCAATATCACAGAAAGTGAAAAATGGATAAAGAACTTGTGGTACTTACGTACAATGCAGTATCACTCAGCAATGAAATCTATGTCATCAGGCCCGTAGCAGCATAATGAGTGGATTCAGGTACGATGATTCTAACTGAAATAAGTCACACAGAAAAAGAAACATCATAAGATATCACTAATACACGGAATGTAAACTTGGCTACACAGGAACTGCATTCCAAAACAGAACAGGGTCTCAAATTTAGAAAACCAACTTATGCTTGCTTAAGGGGAAAGGTGAGTTGGGGTGCTGCATAAAACCAGAGATTGAAATGAGCACAGATAAAGTTCCTTAAGCCAAATATGGAATAGACAAGAGCTACTCCTGGCTCAAAGAAATGGACTCAACACCCCATATTAAACGCCTAAGAATGTACCTGACTAGTAAGTATCTTAAAACCTATGGATTGCTATGTCTCCAAAAGAGAATCAAGCATGTGTACAGGGGCATAAACGCAGCAGTGATAGGATTGGAGAGGTTCGGTGAGCAAATGAAGACCCTTTGAAGTCATATTGCATGGTACCCATTACACGGGTCTCAACTCTCCAGGTTTAAGGTATTCTTCCTTCAGCTAAAACATGCATGTGGAACCCAAGTATGATCAACCATGTGAACGGGAGACGTGTTCAAATATGTCTCAGTTTTCCTCCCCTGGTACTAGGGTGCAACATTCCAGACGTTTTACTGAAACTCTCCCCACTTGGAGAGTTAGCACCTTTAACCTCCTGTTTGGCCCAGTTTGCAATTTCTGCGGAAGATGAACAGGAATAGCGAGAACCAATGAGAGACTAGCTGGAGGTGTCTGGATGGGCAAATTTAACTCTCATTTCCCACCAGGAAGAGGAAATAACCAAAGGCTCAGCGTGCCGTGCCGGAACCAGATTAGGGCCTGAAGCCATCTTGCGGTGTTGCGGCCAGCTCAAAAGTAAGCGAGTTGAAGAAAGGAGCTCAAGGGCACTGTAATTCACAAACATGCAGAGTTATAAATGACAGCTATCGTCCAAAAATAGACTGAAGTAAGGCTGCCAAGAGGACTTGAAAGCGGGGCAGAATTGCAGGAAACCGATTTCAGGAGGTAGACTGGAATTGCATTGAAAGCATAGGAAAAGAGGCAGAACGTCCACAATGATGCACTTGGCCAAAAAGGGCGTATGCGTTTTTTCCTGAATATATTCAGGAAAAAACGCATACGCCCTTTTTGGCCAACCAAGCAAGCTTGCAAAGGAAATCTGCACTACAATGAAGTCTCACTTCCCCCCGGTCAAAAGGGCCATCTGAAAAAAGTGTAAAATCCAGAAAGGCAGGACAGGCCATGGAGAACTGAGAGCCTTGTTATGCTGATGGGCGGGATGTAAATTGCCAACAGACACTCGGGAAAAGTGTATGGTGTTTCCTGAAACATCTAAAAAACAAAGCAACAGAGCCTAGGGCACTGCCACTTATGGTCCTATAGCTTAGGGAAATTAAAATCAAAAAGACACAGCCACCCCAAAGTTTGGGACGCCTCTGTTTACAAGAACCTCGTTTACAGTACAAGTTCAACATCGCAGAAAGTGAAAAATGGATAAAGAAGTTGTGGTATTTACTTACAAAGCAATATCACTCAGCAATGAAATCTGTGACATCAGGCCCTTAGCAGCACAATGAGTGGATTCAGGTATGATGATTCTAACTGAAATAAGTCACACAGAAAAAGAAACATCATAAGATATCAGTAATACACGGAATGTAAACTTGCCTACACAGGAACTGAATTACAGAACAGAACACGGTCTCAAATTTAGAAAACCAACTTATGCTTGCTTAAGGGTAAAGGTGAGTTGGGGTGCTGCATAAAACCAGAGATTGAAATGAGCACAGATAAAGTTCCTTAAGTCAAATATGGAATAGACAAGAGCTACTCCTTGCTCAACGAAATGGACTCAACACCGCATATTAAACGCCTAAGAATGTACCTGACTAGTAAGTATCGTAAAACCTATGGATTGCTATGTCTCCAAAAGAGAATCAAGCATGTGTACAGGGGCATAAACGCAGCAGTGATAGGATTGGAGAGGTTCGGTGAGCAAATGAAGACCCTTTGAAGTCATATTGCATGGTACCCATTACACGGGTCTCAACTCTCCAGGTTTAAGGTATTCTTCCTTCAGCTAAAACATGCATGTGGAACCCAAGTATGATCAACCATGTGAATGGGAGACGTGTTCAAATATGTCTCAGTTTTCCTCCCCTGGTACTCGGGTGCAACATTCCAGACGCTTTACTAACACTCTCCCCACTTGGAGAGTCAGCGCCTTTAACCTCCTGTTTGGCCCAGTTTGCAATTTCTGCGGAAGATGAACAGGAATAGCGAGAACCAATGAGAGGCTAGCTGGAGGTGTCTGGACGGGCAAATTTAACTCTCATTTCCCACCAGGAAGAGGAAATAACCAAAGGCTCAGCGTGCCGTACCGGAACCAGATTAGGGCCTGAAGCCATCCTGCGGTGTTGCGGCCAGGTCACAAGAAAGCGAGTTGAAGAAAGGAGCTCAGGGGCACTGTAATTCACAAACCTGCAGAGTTATAAATGACAGCTATCGTCCAAAAATAGACTGAAGTAAGGCTGCCAAGAGGACTTGAAAGCGGGGCAGAATTGCAGGAAACCGATTTCAGGAGGTAGACTGGAATTGCATTGAAAGCATAGGAAAAGAGGCAGAACGTCCACAATGATGCACTTGGCCAAAAAGGGCATATGCGTTTTTTCCTGAATATATTCAGGAAAAAACGCATACGCCCTTTTTGGCCAACCAAGCAAGCTTGCAAAGGAAATCTGCACTACAATGAAGTCTCACTTCCCCCCGGTCAAAAGGGCCATCTGAAAAAAGTGTAAAATCCAGAAAGGCAGGACAGGCCATGGAGAACTGGGAGCCTTGTTATGCTGATGGGCGGGATGTAAATTGCCAACAACCACTCGGGAGAAGTGTATGGTGTTTCCTGAAACATCTAAAAAACAAAGCAACAGAACCTAGGGCACTTCCACTTATGGTCCTATAGCTTAGGGAAATTAAAATCAAAAAGACACAGCCACCCCAAAGTTTGGGACGCCTCCGTTTACAAGAACCTCGTTACCATACAAGTTCAATATCACAGAAAGTGAAAAATGGATAAAGAACTTGTGGTACTTACGTACAATGCAGTATCACTCAGCAATGAAATCTATGTCATCCGGCCCGTAGCAGCATAATGAGTGGATTCAGGTACGATGATTCTAACTGAAATAAGTCACACAGAAAAAGAAACATCATAAGATATCACTAATACACGGAATGTAAACTTGGCTACACAGGAACTGCATTCCAAAACAGAACAGGGTCTCAAATTTAGAAAACCAACTTATGCTTGCTTAAGGGGAAAGGTGAGTTGGGGTGCTGCATAAAACCAGAGATTGAAATGAGCACAGATAAAGTTCCTTAAGCCAAATATGGAATAGACAAGAGCTACTCCTTGCTCAACGAAATGGACTCAACACCCCATATTAAACGCCTAAGAATGTACCTGACTAGTAAGTATCTTAAAACCTATGGATTGCTATGTCTCCAAAAGAGAATCAAGCGTGTGTACAGGGGCATAAACGCAGCAGTGATAGGATTGGAGAGGTTCGGTGAGCAAATGAAGACCCTTTGAAGTCATATTGCATGGTACCCATTCCATGGGTCTCAACTCTCCAGGTTTAAGGTATTCTTCCTTCAGCTAAAACATGCATGTGGAACCCAGAGTATGATCAACCATGTGAACGGGAGACGTGCTCAAATATGTCTCAGTTTTCCTCCCCTGGTACTCGGGTGCAACATTCCAGACGCTTTACTAACACTCTCCCCACTTGGAGAGTCAGCGCCTTTAACCTCCTGTTTGGCCCAGTTTGCAATTTCTGCGGAAGATGAACAGCAATAGCGAGAACCAATGAGAGGCTAGCTGGAGGTGTCTGGACGGGCAAATTTAACTCTCATTTCCCACCAGGAAGAGGAAATAACCAAAGGCTCAGCGTGCCGTGCCGGAACCAGATTAGGGCCTGAAGCCATCCTGCGGTGTTGCGGCCAGCTCAAAAGAAAGCGAGTTGAAGAAAGGAGCTCAGGGGCACTGTAATTCACAAACCTGCAGACTTATAAATGACAGCTATCGTCCAAAAATAGACTGAAGTAAGGCTGCCAAGAGGACTTGAAAGCGGGGCAGAATTGCAGGAAACCGATTTCAGGAGGTAGACTGGAATTGCATTGAAAGCATAGGAAAAGAGGCAGAACGTCCACAATGATGCACTTGGCCAAAAAGGGCGTATGCGTTTTTTCCTGAATATATTCAGGAAAAAACACATACGCCCTTTTTGGCCAACCAAGCAAGCTTGCAAAGGAAATCTGCACCACAATGAAGTCTCACTTCCCCCCGGGCAAAAGGGCCATCTGAAAAAAGTGTAAAATCCAGAAAGGCAGGACAGGCCATGGAGAACTGGGAGCCTTGTTATGCTGATGGGCGGGATGAAAATTGCCAACAGACACTTGGGAGAAGTGTATGGTGTTTCCTGAAACATCTAAAAAACAAAGCAACAGAACCTAGGGCACTTCCACTTATGGTCCTATAGCTTAGGGAAATTAAAATCAAAAAGACACAGCCACCCCAAAGTTTGGAACGGCTCTGTTTACAAGAACCTCGTTTACAGTACAAGTTCAACATCGCAGAAAGTGAAAAATGGATAAAGAAGTTGTGGTATTTACTTACAAAGCAATATCACTCAGCAATGAAATCTGTGTCATCAGGCCCTTAGCAGCACAATGAGTGGATTCAGGTATGATGATTCTAACTGAAGTAAGTCACACAGAAAAAGAAACATCATAAGATATCAGTAATACACGGAATGTAAACTTGGCTACACAGGAACTGAATTACAGAACAGAACAGGGTCTCAAATTTAGAAAACCAACTTATGCTTGCTTAAGGGTAAAGGTGAGTTGGGGTGCTGCATAAAACCAGAGATTGAAATGAGCACAGATAAAGTTCCTTAAGCCAAATATGGAATAGACAAGAGCTACTCCTTGCTCAACGAAATGGACTCAACACCGCATATTAAACGCCTAAGAATGTACCTGACTAGTAAGTATCTTAAAACCTATGGATTGCTATGTCTCCAAAAGAGAATCAAGCAGGTGTACAGGGGCATAAACGCAGCAGTGATAGGATTGGAGAGGTTCGGTGAGCAAATGAAGACCCTTTGTAGTCATATTGCATGGTACCCATTACACGGGTCTTAACTCTCCAGGTTTAAGGTATTCTTCCTTCAGCTAAAACATGCATGTGGAACCCAAGTATGATCAACCATGTGAACGGGAGACGTGTTCAAATATGTCTCAGTTTTCCTCCCCTGGTACTCGGGTGCAACATTCCAGACGCTTTACTAACACTCTCCCCACTTGGAGAGTCAGCGCCTTTAACCTCCTGTTTGGCCCAGTTTGCAATTTCTGCGGAAGATGAACAGGAATAGCGAGAACCAATGAGAGACTAGCTGGAGGTGTCTGGACGGGCAAATTTAACTCTCATTTCCCACCAGGAAGAGGAAATAACCAAAGGCTCAGCGTGCCGTGCCGGAACCAGATTAGGGCCTGAAGCCATCCTGCGGTGTTGCGGCCAGGTCACAAGAAAGGAAGTTGAAGAAAGGAGCTCAGGGGCACTGTAATTCACAAACCTGCAGAGTTATAAATGACAGCTATTGTCCAAAAATAGACTGAAGTAAGGCTGCCAAGAGGACTTGAAAGCGGGGCAGAATTGCAGGAAACCGATTTCAGGAGGTAGACTGGAATTGCATTGAAAGCATAGGAAAAGAGGCAGAACGTCCACAATGATGCACTTGGCCAAAAAGTGTGTATGCGTTTTTTCCTGAATATATTCAGGAAAAAACGCATACGCCCTTTTTGGCCAACCAAGCAAGCTTGCAAAGGAAATCTGCACTACAATGAAGTCTCACTTCCCCCCGGTCAAAAGGGCCATCTGAAAAAAGTGTAAAATCCAGAAAGGCAGGACAGGCCATGGAGAACTGGGAGCCTTGTTATGCTGATGGGCGGGATGTAAATTGCCAACAACCACTCGGGAGAAGTGTATGGTGTTTCCTGAAACATCTAAAAAACAAAGCAACAGAACCTAGGGCACTTCCACTTATGGTCCTATAGCTTAGGGAAATTAAAATCAAAAAGACACAGCCACCCCAAAGTTTGGGACGCCTCCGTTTACAAGAACCTCGTTTACCATACAAGTTCAATATCACAGAAAGTGAAAAATGGATAAAGAACTTGTGGTACTTACGTACAATGCAGTATCACTCAGCAATGAAATCTATGTCATCAGGCCCGTAGCAGCATAATGAGTGGATTCAGGTACGATGATTCTAACTGAAATAAGTCACACAGAAAAAGAAACATCATAAGATATCACTAATACACGGAATGTAAACTTGGCTACACAGGAACTGCATTCCAAAACAGAACAGGGTCTCAAATTTAGAAAACCAACTTATGCTTGCTTAAGGGGAAAGGTGAGTTGGGGTGCTGCATAAAACCAGAGATTGAAATGAGCACAGATAAAGTTCCTTAAGCCAAATATGGAATAGACAAGAGCTACTCCTGGCTCAAAGAAATGGACTCAACACCCCATATTAAACGCCTAAGAATGTACCTGACTAGTAAGTATCTTAAAACCTATGGATTGCTATGTCTCCAAAAGAGAATCAAGCATGTGTACAGGGGCATAAACGCAGCAGTGATAGGATTGGAGAGGTTCGGTGAGCAAATGAAGACCCTTTGAAGTCATATTGCATGGTACCCATTACACGGGTCTCAACTCTCCAGGTTTAAGGTATTCATCCTTCAGCTAAAACATGCATGTGGAACCCAAGTATGATCAACCATGTGAACGGGAGACGTGTTCAAATATGTCTCAGTTTTCCTCCCCTGGTACTAGGGTGCAACATTCCAGACGTTTTACTAACACTCTCCCCACTTGGAGAGTTAGCACCTTTAACCTCCTGTTTGGCCCAGTTTGCAATTTCTGCGGAAGATGAACAGGAATAGCGAGAACCAATGAGAGACTAGCTGGAGGTGTCTGGACGGGCAAATTTAACTCTCATTTCCCACCAGGAAGAGGAAATAACCAAAGGCTCAGCGTGCCGTGCCGGAACCAGATTAGGGCCTGAAGCCATCTTGCGGTGTTGCGGCCAGCTCAAAAGTAAGCGAGTTGAAGAAAGGAGCTCAAGGGCACTGTAATTCACAAACATGCAGAGTTATAAATGACAGCTATCGTCCAAAAATAGACTGAAGTAAGGCTGCCAAGAGGACTTGAAAGCGGGGCAGAATTGCAGGAAACCGATTTCAGGAGGTAGACTGGAATTGCATTGAAAGCATAGGAAAAGAGGCAGAACGTCCACAATGATGCACTTGGCCAAAAAGGGCGTATGCGTTTTTTCCTGAATATATTCAGGAAAAAACGCATACGCCCTTTTTGGCCAACCAAGCAAGCTTGCAAAGGAAATCTGCACTACAATGAAGTCTCACTTCCCCCCGGTCAAAAGGGCCATCTGAAAAAAGTGTAAAATCCAGAAAGGCAGGACAGGCCATGGAGAACTGAGAGCCTTGTTATGCTGATGGGCGGGATGTAAATTGCCAACAGACACTCGGGAAAAGTGTATGGTGTTTCCTGAAACATCTAAAAAACAAAGCAACAGAGCCTAGGGCACTGCCACTTATGGTCCTATAGCTTAGGGAAATTAAAATCAAAAAGACACAGCCACCCCAAAGTTTGGGACGCCTCTGTTTACAAGAACCTCGTTTACAGTACAAGTTCAACATCGCAGAAAGTGAAAAATGGATAAAGAAGTTGTGGTATTTACTTACAAAGCAATATCACTCAGCAATGAAATCTATGTCATCAGGCCCTTAGCATCACAATGAGTGGATTCAGGTATGATGATTCTAACTGAAATAAGTCACACAGAAAAAGAAACATCCTAAGATATCAGTAATACACGGAATGTAAACTTGGCTACACAGGAACTGAATTACAGAACAGAACAGGTTCTCAAATTTAGAAAACCAACTTATGCTTGCTTAAGGGTAAAGGTGAGTTGGGGTGCTGCATAAAACCAGAGATTGAAATGAGCACAGATAAAGTTCCTTAAGTCAAATATGGAATAGACAAGAGCTACTCCTTGCTCAACGAAATGGACTCAAAACCGCATATTAAACGCCTAAGAATGTACCTGACTAGTAAGTATCGTAAAACCTATGGATTGCTATGTCTCCAAAAGAGAATCAAGCATGTGTACAGGGGCATAAACGCAGCAGTGATAGGATTGGAGAGGTTCGGTGAGCAAATGAAGACCCTTTGAAGTCATATTGCATGGTACCCATTACACGGGTCTCAACTCTCCAGGTTTAAGGTATTCTTCCTTCAGCTAAAACATGCATGTGGAACCCAAGTATGATCAACCATGTGAATGGGAGACGTGTTCAAATATGTCTCAGTTTTCCTCCCCTGGTACTCGGGTGCAACATTCCAGACGCTTTACTAACACTCTCCCCACTTGGAGAGTCAGCGCCTTTAACCTCCTGTTTGGCCCAGTTTGCAATTTCTGCGGAAGATGAACAGGAATAGCGAGAACCAATGAGAGGCTAGCTGGAGGTGTCTGGACGGGCAAATTTAACTCTCATTTCCCACCAGGAAGAGGAAATAACCAAAGGCTCAGCGTGCCGTACCGGAACCAGATTAGGGCCTGAAGCCATCCTGCGGTGTTGCGGCCAGGTCACAAGAAAGCGAGTTGAAGAAAGGAGCTCAGGGGCACTGTAATTCACAAACATGCAGAGTTATAAATGACAGCTATCGTCCAAAAATAGACTGAAGTAAGGCTGCCAAGAGGACTTGAAAGCGGGGCAGAATTGCAGGAAACCGATTTCAGGAGGTAGACTGGAATTGCATTGAAAGCATAGGAAAAGAGGCAGAACGTCCACAATGATGCACTTGGCCAAAAAGTGTGTATGCGTTTTTTCCTGAATATATTCAGGAAAAAACGCATACGCCCTTTTTGGCCAACCAAGCAAGCTTGCAAAGGAAATCTGCACTACAATGAAGTCTCACTTCCCCCCGGTCAAAAGGGCCATCTGAAAAAAGTGTAAAATCCAGAAAGGCAGGACAGGCCATGGAGAACTGGGAGCCTTGTTATGCTGATGGGCGGGATGTAAATTGCCAACAACCACTCGGGAGAAGTGTATGGTGTTTCCTGAAACATCTAAAAAACAAAGCAACAGAACCTAGGGCACTTCCACTTATGGTCCTATAGCTTAGGGAAATTAAAATCAAAAAGACACAGCCACCCCAAAGTTTGGGACGCCTCCGTTTACAAGAACCTCGTTTACCATACAAGTTCAATATCACAGAAAGTGAAAAATGGATAAAGAACTTGTGGTACTTACGTACAATGCAGTATCACTCAGCAATGAAATCTATGTCATCAGGCCCGTAGCAGCATAATGAGTGGATTCAGGTACGATGATTCTAACTGAAATAAGTCACACAGAAAAAGAAACATCATAAGATATCACTAATACACGGAATGTAAACTTGGCTACACAGGAACTGCATTCCAAAACAGAACAGGGTCTCAAATTTAGAAAACCAACTTATGCTTGCTTAAGGGGAAAGGTGAGTTGGGGTGCTGCATAAAACCAGAGATTGAAATGAGCACAGATAAAGTTCCTTAAGCCAAATATGGAATAGACAAGAGCTACTCCTGGCTCAAAGAAATGGACTCAACACCCCATATTAAACGCCTAAGAATGTACCTGACTAGTAAGTATCTTAAAACCTATGGATTGCTATGTCTCCAAAAGAGAATCAAGCATGTGTACAGGGGCATAAACGCAGCAGTGATAGGATTGGAGAGGTTCGGTGAGCAAATGAAGACCCTTTGAAGTCATATTGCATGGTACCCATTACACGGGTCTCAACTCTCCAGGTTTAAGGTATTCTTCCTTCAGCTAAAACATGCATGTGGAACCCAAGTATGATCAACCATGTGAACGGGAGACGTGTTCAAATATGTCTTAGTTTTCCTCCCCTGGTACTAGGGTGCAACATTCCAGACGTTTTACTAACACTCTCCCCACTTGGAGAGTTAGCACCTTTAACCTCCTGTTTGGCCCAGTTTGCAATTTCTGCGGAAGATGAACAGGAATAGCGAGAACCAATGAGAGACTAGCTGGAGGTGTCTGGACGGGCAAATTTAACTCTCATTTCCCACCAGGAAGAGGAAATAACCAAAGGCTCAGCGTGCCGTGCCGGAACCAGATTAGGGCCTGAAGCCATCCTGCGGTGCTGCGGCCAGCTCAAAAGAAAGCGAGTTGAAGAAAGGAGCTCAAGGGCACTGTAATTCACAAACCTGCAGAGTTATAAATGACAGCTATCGTCCAAAAATAGACTGAAGTAAGGCTGCCAAGAGGACTTGAAAGCGGGGCAGAATTGCAGGAAACCGATTTCAGGAGGTAGACTGGAATTGCATTGAAAGCATAGGAAAAGAGGCAGAACGTCCACAATGATGCACTTGGCCAAAAAGGGCGTATGCGTTTTTTCCTGAATATATTCAGGAAAAAACGAATACGCCCTTTTTGGCCAACCAAGCAAGCTTGCAAAGGAAATCTGCACTACAATGAAGTCTCACTTCCCCCCGGTCAAAAGGGCCATCTGAAAAAAGTGTAAAATCCAGAAAGGCAGGACAGGCCATGGAGAACTGGGAGCCTTGTTATGCTGATGGGCGGGATGTAAATTGCCAACAACCACTCTGGAGAAGTGTATGGTGTTTCCTGAAACATCTAAAAAACAAAGCAACAGAACCTAGGGCACTTCCACTTATGGTCCTATAGCTTAGGGAAATTAAAATCAAAAAGACACAGCCACCCCAAAGTTTGGAACGGCTCTGTTTACAAGAACCTCGTTTACAGTACAAGTTCAACATCGCAGAAAGTGAAAAATGGATAAAGAACTTGTGGTACTTACGTACAATGCAGTATCACTCAGCAATGAAATCTATGTCATCAGGCCCGTAGCAGCATAATGAGTAGATTCAGGTACGATGATTCTAACTGAAATAAGTCACACAGAAAAAGAAACATCATAAGATATCACTAATACACGGAATGTAAACTTGGCAACACAGGAACTGAATTCCAAAACAGAACAGGTTCTCAAATTTAGAAAACCAACTTATGCTTGCTTAAGGGGAAAGGTGAGTTGGGTTGCTGCATAAAACCAGAGATTGAAATGAGCACAGATAAAGTTCCTTAAGCCAAATATGGAATAGACAAGAGCTACTCCTTGCTCAACGAAATAGACTCAACACCGCATATTAAACGCCTAAGAATGTACCTGACTAGTAAGTATCTTAAAACCTATGGATTGCTATGTCTCCGAAAGAGAATCAAGCATGTGTACAGGGGCATAAACGCAGCAGTGATAGGATTGGAGAGGTTCGGTGAGCAAATGAAGACCCTTTGAAGTCATATTGCATGGTACCCATTCCACGGGTTTCAACTACCCAGGTTTTAGGTATTCTTCCTTCAGCTAAAACATGCATGTGGAACCCAGAGTATGATCAACCATGTGATCGGGAGACGTGTTCAAATATGTCTCAGTTTTCCTCCCCTGGTACTCGGGTGCAACATTCCAGACGCTTTACTAACACTCTCCCCACTTGGAGAGTCAGCGCCTTTAACCTCCTGTTTGGCACAGTTTGCAATTTCTGCGGAAGATGAACAGGAATAGCGAGAACGAATGAGAGGCTAGCTGGAGGTGTCTGGACGGGCAAATTTAACTCTCATTTCCCAACAGGAAGAGGAAATAACCAAAGGCTCAGCGTGCCGTACCGGAACCAGATTAGGGCCTGAAGCCATCCTGCGGTGTTGCGGCCAGCTCAAAAGAAACCGAGTTGAAGAAAGGAGCTCAGGGGCACTGTAATTCACAAACCTGCAGAGTTATAAATGACAGCTATCGTCCAAAAATAGACTGAAGTAAGGCTGCCAAGAGGACTTGAAAGCGGGGCAGAATTGCAGGAAACCGATTTCAGGAGGTAGACTGGAATTGCATTGAAAGCATAGGAAAAGAGGCAGAACGTCCACAATGATGCACTTGGCCAAAAAGGGCGTATGCGTTTTTTCCTGAATATATTCAGGAAAAAACGCATACGCCCTTTTTGGCCAACCAAGCAAGCTTGCAAAGGAAATCTGCACTACAATGAAGTCTCACTTCCCCCCGGTCAAAAGGGCCATCTGAAAAAAGTGTAAAATCCAGAAAGGCAGGACAGGCCATGGAGAACTGGGAGCCTTGTTATGCTGATGGGCGGGATGTAAATTGCCAACAACCACTCTGGAGAAGTGTATGGTGTTTCCTGAAACATCTAAAAAACAAAGCAACAGAACCTAGGGCACTTCCACTTATGGTCCTATAGCTTAGGGAAATTAAAATCAAAAAGACACAGCCACCCCAAATTTTGGAACGGCTCTGTTTACAAGAACCTCGTTTACAGTACAAGTTCAACATCGCAGAAAGTGAAAAATGGATAAAGAAGTTGTGGTATTTACTTACAAAGCAATATCACTCAGCAATGAAATCTGTGTCATCAGGCCCTTAGCAGCACAATGAGTGGATTCAGGTATGATGATTCTAACTGAAATAAGTCACACAGAAAAAGCAACATCATAAGATATCAATAATACATGGAATGTAAACTTGGCTACACAGGAACTGAATTACAGAACAGAACAGGGTCTCAAATTTAGAAAACCAACTTATTCTTGCTTAAGGGTAAAGGTGAGTTGGGGTGCTGCATAAAACCAGAGATTGAAATGAGCACAGATAAAGTTCCTTAAGCCAAATATGTAATAGACAAGAGCTACTCCTTGCTCAACGAAATGGACTCAACACCCCATATTAAACGCCTAAGAATGTACCTGACTAGTAAGTATCTTAAAACCTATGGATTGCTATGTCTCCGAAAGAGAATCAAGCATGTGTACAGGGGCATAAACGCAGCAGTGATAGGATTGGAGAGGTTCGGTGAGCAAATGAAGACCCTTTGAAGTCATATTGCATGGTACCCATTCCACGAGTTTCAACTACCCAGGTTTAAGGTATTCTTCCTTCAGCTAAAACATGCATGTGGAACCTAGAGTATGATCAACCATGTGATCGGGAGACGTGTTCAAATATGTCTCAGTTTTCCTCCCCTGGTACTCGGGTGCAACATTCCAGACGCTTTACTAACACTCTCCCCACTTGGAGAATCAGTCCCTTTAACCTCCTGTTTGGCCCAGTTTGCAATTTCTGCGGAAGATGAACAGGAATAGCGAGAACCAATGAGAGGCTAGCTGGAGGTGTCTGGACGGGCAAATTTAACTCACATTTCCCACCAGGAAGAGGAATTAACCAAAGGCTCAGCATGCCGGGCCGGAACCAGATTAGGGCCTGAAGTCATCCTGCGGTGTTGCGGCCAGATCACAAGAAAGCGAGTTGAAGAAAGGAGCTCAGGGGCACTGTAATTCACAAACCTGCAGAGTTATAAATGACAGCTATCGTCCAAAAATAGACTGAAGTAAGGCTGCCAAGAGGACTTGAAAGCGGGGCAGAATTGCAGGAAACCGATTTCAGGAGGTAGACTGGAATTGCATTGAAAGCATAGGAAAAGAGGCAGAACGTCCACAATGATGCACTTGGCCAAAAAGGGCGTATGCGTTTTTTCCTGAATATATTCAGGAAAAAACGCATACGCCCTTTTTGGCCAACCAAGCAAGCTTGCAAAGGAAATCTGCACTACAATGAAGTCTCACTTCCCCCCGGTCAAAAGGGCCATCTGAAAAAAGTGTAAAATCCAGAAAGGCAGGACAGGCCATGGAGAACTGGGAGCCTTGTTATGCTTATGGGCGGGATGTAAATTGCCAACAACCACTCAGGAGAAGTGTATGGTGTTTCCTGAAACATCTAAAAAACAAAGCAACAGAACCTAGGGCACTTCCACTTATGGTCCTATAGCTTAGGGAAATTAAAATCAAAAAGACACAGCCACCCCAAAGTTTGGAACGGCTCTGTTTACAAGAACCTCGTTTACAGTACAAGTTCAACATCGCAGAAAGTGAAAAATGGATAAAGAAGTTGTGGTATTTACTTACAAAGCAATATCACTCAGCAATGAAATCTGTGTCATCAGGCCCTTAGCAGCACAATGAGTGGATTCAGGTATGATGATTCTAACTGAAATAAGTCACACAGAAAAAGAAACATCATAAGATATCACTAATACACGGAATGTAAACTTGGCAACACAGGAACTGAATTCCAAAACAGAACAGGGTCTCAAATTTAGAAAACCAACTTATTCTTGCTTAAGGGTAAAGGTGAGTTGGGGTGCTGCATAAAACCAGAGATTGAAATGAGCACAGATAAAGTTCCTTAAGCCAAATATGGAATAGACAAGAGCTACTCCTTGCTCAACGAAATAGACTCAACACCGCATATTAAACGCCTAAGAATGTACCTGACTAGTAAGTATCTTAAAACCTATGGATTGCTATGTCTCCGAAAGAGAATCAAGCATGTGTACAGGGGCATAAACGCAGCAGTGATAGGATTGGAGAGGTTCGGTGAGCAAATGAAGACCCTTTGAAGTCATATTGCATGGGACCCATTCCACGGGTCTCAACTCTGCAGGTTTTAGGTATTCTTCCTTCAGCTAAAACATGCATGTGGAACCCAGAGTATGATCAACCATGTGATCGGGAGACGTGTTCAAATACGTCTCAGTTTTCCTCCCCTGGTACTCGGGTGCAACATTCCAGACGCTTTACTAACAC
The DNA here is from genome assembly GCF_951394435.1 of Stenella coeruleoalba. Lineage (NCBI taxonomy): Eukaryota > Metazoa > Chordata > Mammalia > Artiodactyla > Delphinidae > Stenella > Stenella coeruleoalba. The sequence continues at coordinate 102,760 of NW_027646124.1, forward strand.
TCTCCCCACTTGGAGAGTCAGCGCCTTTAACCTCCTGTTTGGCCCAGTTTGCAATTTCTGCGGAAGATGAACAGGAATAGCGAGAACGAATGAGAGGCTAGCTGGAGGTGTCTGGACGGGCAAATTTAACTCTCATTTCCCAACAGGAAGAGGAAATAACCAAAGGCTCAGCGTGCCGTGCCGGAAACAGATTAGGGCCTGAAGCCATCCTGCGGTGTTGCGGCCAGCTCACAAGAAACCGAGTTGAAGAAAGGAGCTCAGGGGCACTGTAATTCACAAACCTGCAGAGTTATAAATGACAGCTATCGTCCAAAAATAGACTGAAGTAAGGCTGCCAAGAGGACTTGAAAGCGGGGCAGAATTGCAGGAAACCGATTTCAGGAGGTAGACTGGAATTGCATTGAAAGCATAGGAAAAGAGGCAGAACGTCCACAATGATGCACTTGGCCAAAAAGGGCGTATGCGTTTTTTCCTGAATATATTCAGGAAAAAACGCATACGCCCTTTTTGGCCAACCAAGCAAGCTTGCAAAGGAAATCTGCACTACAATGAAGTCTCACTTCCCCCCGGTCAAAAGGGCCATCTGAAAAAAGTGTAAAATCCAGAAAGGCAGGACAGGCCATGGAGAACTGCGAGCCTTGTTATGCTGATGGGCGAGATGTAAATTGCCAACAACCACTCTGGAGAAGTGTATGGTGTTTCCTGAAACATCTAAAAAACAAAGCAACAGAGCCTAGGGCACTTCCACTTATGGTCCTATAGCTTAGGGAAATTAAAATCAAAAAGACACAGCCACCCCAAAGTTTGGAACGCCTCCGTTTACAAGAACCTCGTTTACCATACAAGTTCAATATCACAGAAAGTGAAAAATGGATAAAGAACTTGTGGTACTTACGTACAATGCAGTATCACTCAGCAATGAAATCTATGTCATCAGGCCCGTAGCAGCATAATGAGTGGATTCAGGTACGATGATTCTAACTGAAATAAGTCACACAGAAAAAGAAACATCATAAGATATCACTAATACACGGAATGTAAACTTGGCTACACAGGAACTGCATTCCAAAACAGAACAGGGTCTCAAATTTAGAAAACCAACTTATGCTTGCTTAAGGGGAAAGGTGAGTTGGGGTGCTGCATAAAACCAGAGATTGAAATGAGCACAGATAAAGTTCCTTAAGCCAAATATGGAATAGACAAGAGCTACTCCTGGCTCAAAGAAATGGACTCAACACCCCATATTAAACGCCTAAGAATGTACCTGACTAGTAAGTATCTTAAAACCTATGGATTGCTATGTCTCCAAAAGAGAATCAAGCATGTGTACAGGGGCATAAACGCAGCAGTGATAGGATTGGAGAGGTTCGGTGAGCAAATGAAGACCCTTTGAAGTCATATTGCATGGTACCCATTACACGGGTCTCAACTCTCCAGGTTTAAGGTATTCTTCCTTCAGCTAAAACATGCATGTGGAACCCAAGTATGATCAACCATGTGAACGGGAGACGTGTTCAAATATGTCTCAGTTTTCCTCCCCTGGTACTAGGGTGCAACATTCCAGACGTTTTACTAACACTCTCCCCACTTGGAGAGTTAGCACCTTTAACCTCCTGTTTGGCCCAGTTTGCAATTTCTGCGGAAGATGAACAGGAATAGCGAGAACCAATGAGAGACTAGCTGGAGGTGTCTGGACGGGCAAATTTAACTCTCATTTCCCACCAGGAAGAGGAAATAACCAAAGGCTCAGCGTGCTGTGCCGGAACCAGATTAGGGCCTGAAGCCATCCTGCGGTGTTGCGGCCAGCTCAAAAGAAAGCGAGTTGAAGAAAGGAGCTCAAGGGCACTGTAATTCACAAACCTGCAGAGTTATAAATGACAGCTATCGTCCAAAAATAGACTGAAGTAAGGCTGCCAAGAGGACTTGAAAGCGGGGCAGAATTGCAGGAAACCGATTTCAGGAGGTAGACTGGAATTGCATTGAAAGCATAGGAAAAGAGGCAGAACGTCCACAATGATGCACTTGGCCAAAAAGGGCGTATGCGTTTTTTCCTGAATATATTCAGGAAAAAACGCATACGCCCTTTTTGGCCAACCAAGCAAGCTTGCAAAGGAAATCTGCACTACAATGAAGTCTCACTTCCCCCCGGTCAAAAGGGCCATCTGAAAAAAGTGTAAAATCCAGAAAGGCAGGACAGGCCATGGAGAACTGGGAGCCTTGTTATGCTGATGGGCGGGATGTAAATTGCCAACAACCACTCGGGAGAAGTGTATGGTGTTTCCTGAAACATCTAAAAAACAAAGCAACAGAACCTAGGGCACTTCCACTTATGGTCCTATAGCTTAGGGAAATTAAAATCAAAAAGACACAGCCACCCCAAAGTTTGGGACGCCTCTGTTTACAAGAACCTCGTTTACCGTACAAGTTCAATATCACAGAAAGTGAAAAATGGATAAAGAACTTGTGGTACTTACGTACAATGCAGTATCACTCAGCAATGAAATCTATGTCATCAGGCCCGTAGCAGCATAATGAGTGGATTCAGGTACGATAATTCTAACTGAAATAAGTCACAAAGAAAAAGAAACATCATAAGATATCACTAATACACAGAATGTAAACTTGGCTACACAGGAACTGAATTCCAAAACAGAACAGGGTCTCAAATTTAGAAAAGCAACTTATGCTTGCTTAAGGGGAAAGGTGAGTTGGGGTGCTGCATAAAACCAGAGATTGAAATGAGCACAGAGAAAGTTCCTTAAGCCAAATATGGAATAGACAAGAGCTACTCCTTGCTCAACGAAATGGACTCAACACCCCATATTAAACGCCTAAGAATGTACCTGACTAGTAAGTATCTTAAAACCTATGGATTGCTATGTCTCCAAAAGAGAATCAAGCATGTGTACAGGGGCATAAACGCAGCAGTGATAGGATTGGAGAGGTTCGGTGAGCAAATGAAGACCCTTTGAAGTCATATTGCATGGGACCCATTCCACGGGTCTCAACTCTGCAGGTTTAAAGTATTCTTCCTTCAGCTAAAACATGCAGGTGGAACCCAGAGTATGATCAACCGTGTGAACGGGAGACGTGTTCAAATACGTCTCAGTTTTCCTCCCCTGGTACTCGGGTGCAACATTCCAGACGCTTTACTAACACTCTCCCCACTTGGAGAGTCAGCGCCTTTAACCTCCTGTTTGTCCCAGTTTGCAATTTCTCCGGAAGATGAACAGGAATAGCGAGAACCAATGAGAGACTAGCTGGAGGTGTCTGGACGGGCAAATTTAACTCTCATTTCCCACCAGGATGAGGAAATAACCAAAGGCTCAGCATGCCGTGCCGGAACCAGATTAGGGCCTGAAGCCATCCTGCGGTGTTGCGGCCAGGTCACAAGAAAGCGAGTTGAAGAAAGGAGCTCAGGGGCACTGTAATTCACAAACCTGCAGAGTTATAAATGACAGCTATCGTCCAAAAATAGACTGAAGTAAGGCTGCCAAGAGGACTTGAAAGCGGGGCAGAATTGCAGGAAACCGATTTCAGGAGGTAGACTGGAATTGCATTGAAAGCATAGGAAAAGAGGCACAACGTCCACAATGATGCACTTGGCAAAAAAGGGCGTATGCGTTTTTTCCTGAATATATTCAGGAAAAAACGCATACGCCCTTTTTGGCCAACCAAGCAAGCTTGCAAAGGAAATCTGCACTACAATGAAGTCTCACTTACCCCCGGTCAAAAGGGCCATCTGAAAAAAGTGTAAAATCCAGAAAGGCAGGACAGGCCATGGAGAACTGGGAGCCTTGTTATGCTGATGGGCGAGATGTAAATTGCCAACAGACACTCGGGAGAAGTGTATGGTGTTTCCTGAAACATCTAAAAAACAAAGCAACAGAGCCTAGGGCACTTCCACTTATGGTCCTATAGCTTAGGGAAATTAAAATCAAAAAGACACAGCCACCCCAAAGTTTGGAACGGCTCTGTTTACAAGAACCTCGTTTACAGTACAAGTTCAACATCGCAGAAAGTGAAAAATGGATAAAGAACTTGTGGTACTTACGTACAATGCAGTATCACTCAGCAATGAAATCTATGTCATCAGGCCCGTAGCAGCATAATGAGTAGATTCAGGTACGATGATTCTAACTGAAATAAGTCACACAGAAAAAGAAACATCATAAGATATCACTAATACACGGAATGTAAACTTGGCTACACAGGAACTGAATTCCAAAACAGAACAGGTTCTCAAATTTAGAAAACAAACTTATGCTTGCTTAAGGGGAAAGGTGAGTTGGGTTGCTGCATAAAACCAGAGATTGAAATGAGCACAGATAAAGTTCCTTAAGTCAAATATGGAATAGACAAGAGCTACTCCTTGCTCAACGAAATGGACTCAACACCGCATATTAAACGCCTAAGAATGTACCTGACTAGTAAGTATCTTAAAACCTATGGATTGCTATGTCTCCGAAAGAGAATCAAGCATGTGTACAGGGGCATAAACGCAGCAGTGATAGGATTGGAGAGGTTCGGTGAGCAAATGAAGACCCTTTGAAGTCATATTGCATGGTACCCATTCCACGGGTTTCAACTACCCAGGTTTTAGGTATTCTTCCTTCAGCTAAAACATGCATGTGGAACCCAGAGTATGATCAACCATGTGATCGGGAGACGTGTTCAAATATGTCTCAGTTTTCCTCCCCTGGTACTCGGGTGCAACATTCCAGACGCTTTACTAACACTCTCCCCACTTGGAGAGTCAGCGCCTTTAACCTCCTGTTTGGCACAGTTTGCAATTTCTGCGGAAGATGAACAGGAATAGCGAGAACGAATGAGAGGCTAGCTGGAGGTGTCTGGACGGGCAAATTTAACTCTCATTTCCCAACAGGAAGAGGAAATAACCAAAGGCTCAGCGTGCCGTACCGGAACCAGATTAGGGCCTGAAGCCATCCTGCGGTGTTGCGGCCAGCTCAAAAGAAACCGAGTTGAAGAAAGGAGCTCAGGAGCACTGTAATTCACAAACCTGCAGAGTTATAAATGACAGCTATCGTCCAAAAATAGACTGAAGTAAGGCTGCCAAGAGGACTTGAAAGCGGGGCAGAATTGCAGGAAACCGATTTCAGGAGGTAGACTGGAATTGCATTGAAAGCATAGGAAAAGAGGCAGAACGTCCACAATGATGCACTTGGCCAAAAAGGGCGTATGCGTTTTTTCCTGAATATATTCAGGAAAAAACGCATACGCCCTTTTTGGCCAACCAAGCAAGCTTGCAAAGGAAATCTGCACTACAATGAAGTCTCACTTCCCCCCGGTCAAAAGGGCCATCTGAAAAAAGTGTAAAATCCAGAAAGGCAGGACAGGCCATGGAGAACTGGGAGCCTTGTTATGCTGATGGGCGGGATGTAAATTGCCAACAACCACTCGGGAGAAGTGTATGGTGTTTCCTGAATCATCTAAAAAACAAAGCAACAGAACCTAGGGCACTTCCACTTATGGTCCTATAGCTTAGGGAAATTAAAATCAAAAAGACACAGCCACCCCAAAGTTTGGAACGGCTCTGTTTACAAGAACCTCGTTTACAGTACAAGTTCAACATCGCAGAAAGTGAAAAATGGATAAAGAAGTTGTGGTATTTACTTACAAAGCAATATCACTCAGCAATGAAATCTGTGTCATCAGGCCCTTAGCAGCACAATGAGTGGATTCAGGTATGATGATTCTAACTGAAATAAGTCACACAGAAAAAGAAACATCATAAGATATCAATAATACACAGAATGTAAACTTGGCTACACAGGAACTGAATTACAGAACAGAACAGGGTCTCAAATTTAGAAAACCAACTTATTCTTGCTTAAGGGTAAAGGTGAGTTGGGGTGCTGCATAAAACCAGAGATTGAAATGAGCACAGATAAAGTTCCTTAAGCCAAATATGGAATAGACAAGAGCTACTCCTTGCTCAACGAAATGGACTCAACACCCCATATTAAACGCCTAAGAATGTACCTGACTAGTAAGTATCTTAAAACCTATGGATTGCTATGTCTCCGAAAGAGAATCAAGCATGTGTACAGGGGCATAAACGCAGCAGTGATAGGATTGGAGAGGTTCGGTGAGCAAATGAAGACCCTTTGAGGTCATATTGCATGGTACCCATTCCACGAGTTTCAACTACCCAGGTTTAAGGTATTCTTCCTTCAGCTAAAACATGCATGTGGAACCCAGAGTATGATCAACCGTGTGAACGGGAGACGTGTTCAAATACGTCTCAGTTTTCCTCCCCTGGTACTCGGGTGCAACATTCCAGACGCTTTACTAACACTCTCCCCACTTGGAGAGTCAGCGCCTTTAACCTCCTGTTTGGCCCAGTTTGCAATTTCTGCGGAAGATGAACAGGAATAGCAAGAACCAATGAGAGACTAGCTGGAGGTGTCTGGACAGCCAAATTTAACTCTCATTTCCCACCAGGATGAGGAAATAACCAAAGGCTCAGCATGCCGTGCCGGAACAAGATTAGGGCCTGAAGCCATCCTGCGGTGTTGCGGCCAGGTCACAAGAAAGCGAGTTGAAGAAAGGAGCTCAGGGGCACTGTAATTCACAAACCTGCAGAGTTATAAATGACAGCTATCGTCCAAAAATAGACTGAAGTAAGGCTGCCAAGAGGACTTGAAAGCGGGGCAGAATTGCAGGAAACCGATTTCAGGAGGTAGACTGGAATTGCATTGAAAGCATAGGAAAAGAGGCAGAACGTCCACAATGATGCACTTGGCCAAAAAGGGCGTATGCGTTTTTTCCTGAATATATTCAGGAAAAAACGCATACGCCCTTTTTGGCCAACCAAGCAAGCTTGCAAAGGAAATCTGCACTACAATGAAGTCTCACTTCCCCCCGGTCAAAAGGGCCATCTGAAAAAAGTGTAAAATCCAGAAAGGCAGGACAGGCCATGGAGAACTGGGAGCCTTGTTATGCTGATGGGCGGGATGTAAATTGCCAACAACCACTTGGGAGAAGTGTATGGTGTTTCCTGAAACATCTAAAAAACAAAGCAACAGAGCCTAGGGCACTGCCACTTATGGTCCTATAGCTTAGGGAAATTAAAATCAAAAAGACACAGCCACCCCAAAGTTTGGGACGCCTCTGTTTACAAGAACCTCGTTTACAGTACAAGTTCAACATCGCAGAAAGTGAAAAATGGATAAAGAACTTGTGGTATTTACTTACAACGCAGTATCACTCAGCAATGAAATCTATGTCATCAGGCCCGTAGCAGCATAATGAGTGGATTCAGGTACGATGATTCTAACTGAAATAAGTCACACAGAAAAAGAAACATCATAAGATATCTCTTATACACGGAATGTAAACTTGGCTACACAGGAACTGCATTCCAAAACAGAACAGGGTCTCAAATTTAGAAAACCAACTTATGCTTGCTTAAGGGGAAAGGTGAGTTGGGGTGCTGCATAAAACCACAGATTGAAATGAGCACAGATAAAGTTCCTTAAGCCAAATATGGAATAGACAAGAGCTACTCCTTGCTCAACGAAATGGACTCAACACCGCATATTAAACGCCTAAGAATGTACCTGACTTGTAAGTATCTTAAAACCTATAGATTGCTATGTCCCCGAAAGAGAATCAAGCATGTGTACAGGGGCATAAACGCAGCAGTGATAGAATTGGAGAGGTTCGGTGAGCAAATGAAGACCCTTTGAAGTCATATTGCATGGTACCCATTCCACGGGTTTCAACTACCCAGGTTTTAGGTATTCTTCCTTCAGCTAAAACATGCATGTGGAACCCAGAGTATGATCAACCGTGTGAACGGGAGACGTGTTCAAATATGTCTCAGTTTTCCTCCCCTGGTACTCGGGTGCAACATTCCAGACGCTTTACTAACACTCTCCCCACTTGGAGAGTCAGCGCCTTTAACCTCCTGTTTGGCCCAGTTTGCAATTTCTGCGGAAGATGAACAGGAATAGCGAGAACCAATGAGAGGCTAGCTGGAGGTGTCTGGACGGGCAAATTTAACTCTCATTTCCCATCAGGAGGAGGAAATAACCAAAGGTTCAGCTTGCCGTGCCAGAACCAGATTAGGGCCTGAAGCCATCCTGCGCTGTTGCGGCCAGGTCACAAGAAAGCGAGTTGAAGAAAGGAGCTCAGGGGCACTGTAATTCACAAACCTGCAGAGTTATAAATGACAACTATCGTCCAAAAATAGACTGAAGTAAGGCTGCCAAGAGGACTTGAAAGCAGGGCAGAATTGCAGGAAACCGATTTCAGGAGGTAGACTGGAATTGCATTGAAAGCATAGGAAAAGAGGCAGAACGTCCACAATGATGCACTTGGCCAAAAAGGGCGTATGCGTTTTTTCCTGAATATATTCAGGAAAAAACGCATACGCCCTTTTTGGCCAACCAAGCAAGCTTGCAAAGGAAATCTGCACTACAATGAAGTCTCACTTCCCCCCGGTCAAAAGGGCCATCTGAAAAAAGTGTAAAATCCAGAAAGGCAGGACAGGCCATGGAGAACTGGGAGCCTTGTTATGCTGATGGGCGGGATGTAAATTGCCAACAACCACTCCGGAGAAGTGTATGGTGTTTCCTGAAACATCTAAAAAACAAAGCAACAGAGCCTAGGGCACTTCCACTTATGGTCCTATAGCTTAGGGAAATTAAAATCAAAAAGACACAGCCACCCCAAAGTTTGGGACGCCTCTGTTTACAAGAACCTCGTTTACAGTACAAGTTCAACATCGCAGAAAGTGAAAAATGGATAAAGAACTTGTGGTATTTACTTACAACGCAGTATCACTCAGCAATGAAATCTATGTCATCAGGCCCGTAGCAGCATAATGAGTGGATTCAGGTACGATGATTCTAACTGAAATAAGTCACACAGAAAAAGAAACATCATAAGATATCAGTAATACACGGAATGGAAACTTGGCTACACAGGAACTGCATTCCAAAACAGAACAGGGTCTCAAATTTAGAAAACCAACTTATGCTTGCTTAAGGGGAAAGGTGAGTTGGGGTGCTGCATAAAACCAGAGATTGAAATGAGCACAGATAAAGTTCCTTAAGCCAAATATGGAATAGACAAGAGCTACTCCTTGCTCAACGAAATGGACTCAACACCCCATATTAAACGCCTAAGAATGTACCTGACTTGTAAGTATCTTAAAACCTATAGATTGCTATGTCCCCGAAAGAGAATCAAGCATGTGTACAGGGGCATAAACGCAGCAGTGATAGGATTGGAGAGGTTCGGTGAGCAAATGAAGACCCTTTGAAGTCATATTGCATGGTACCCATTCCACGGGTTTCAACTACCCAGGTTTTAGGTATTCTTCCTTCAGCTAAAACATGCATGTGGAACCCAGAGTATGATCAACCATGTGATCGGGAGACGTGTTCAAATATGTCTCAGTTTTCCTCCCCTGGTACTCGGGTGCAACATTCCAGACGCTTTACTAACACTCTCCCCACTTGGAGAGTCAGCGCCTTTAACCTCCTGTTTGGCACAGTTTGCAATTTCTGCGGAAGATGAACAGGAATAGCGAGAACCAATGAGAAGCTAGCTGGAGGTGTCTGGACGGGCATATTTAACTCTCATTTCCCACCAGGAGGAGGAAATAACCAAAGGTTCAGCGTGCCGTGCCAGAACCAGATTAGGGCCTGAAGCCATCCTGCGCTGTTGCGGCCAGGTCACAAGAAAGCGAGTTGAAGAAAGGAGCTCAGGGGCACTGTAATTCACAAACCTGCAGAGTTATAAATGACAGCTATCGTCCAAAAATAGACTGAAGTAAGGCTGCCAAGAGGAGTTGAAAGCGGGGCAGAATTGCAGGAAACCGATTTCAGGAGGTAGACTGGAATTGCATTGAAAGCATAGGAAAAGAGGCAGAACGTCCACAATGATGCACTTGGCCAAAAAGGGCGTATGCGTTTTTTCCTGAATATATTCAGGAAAAAACGCATACGCCCTTTTTGGCCAACCAAGCAAGCTTGCAAAGGAAATCTGCACTACAATGAAGTCTCACTTCCCCCCGGTCAAAAGGGCCATCTGAAAAAAGTGTAAAATCCAGAAAGGCAGGACAGGCCATGGAGAACTGGGAGCCTTGTTATGCTGATGGGCGGGATGTAAATTGCCAACAGACACTTGGGAGAAGTGTATGGTGTTTCCTGAAACATCTAAAAAACAAAGCAACAGAGCCTAGGGCACTGCCACTTATTGTCCTATAGCTTAGGGAAATTAAAATAAAAAAGACACAGCCACCCCAAAGTTTGGGACGCCTCTGTTTACAAGAACCTTGTTTACCGTACAAGTTCAATATCACAGAAAGTGAAAAATGGATAAAGAACTTGTGGTAATTACGTACAATGCAGTATCACTCAGCAATGAAATCTATGTCATCAGGCCCGTAGCAGCATAATGAGTGGATTCAGGTACGATAATTCTAACTGAAATAAGTCACACAGAAAAAGAAACATCATAAGATATCACTAATACACAGAATGTAAACTTGGCTACACAGGAACTGAATTCCAAAACAGAACAGGGTCTCAAATTTAGAAAAGCAACTTATGCTTGCTTAAGGGGAAAGGTGAGTTGGGGTGCTGCATAAAACCAGAGATTGAAATGAGCACAGATAAAGTTCCTTAAGCCAAATATGGAATAGACAAGAGCTACTCCTTGCTCAATGAAATGGACTCAACACCCCATATTAAACGCCTAAGAATGTACCTGACTAGTAAGTATCTTAAAACCTATGGATTGCTATGTCTCCAAAAGAGAATCAAGCGTGTGTACAGGGGCATAAACGCAGCATTGATAGGATTGGAGAGGTTCGGTGAGCAAATGAAGACCCTTTGAAGTCATATTGCATGGGACCCATTCCACGGGTCTCAACTCTGCAGGTTTAAAGTATTCTTCCTTCAGCTAAAACATGCAGGTGGAACCCAGAGTATGATCAACCGTGTGAACGGGAGACGTGTTCAAATATGTCTCAGTTTTCCTCCCCTGGTACTCGGGTGCAACATTCCAGATGCTTTACTAACACTCTCCCCACTTGGAGAGTCAGCGCCTTTAACCTCCTGTTTGGCCCAGTTTGCAATTTCTGTGGAAGATGAACAGGAATAGCGAGAACCAATGAGAGGCTAGCTGGAGGTGTCTGGACGGGCAAATTTAACTCTCATTACCCACCAGGAAGAGGAAATAACCAAAGGCTCAGTGTGCCGTGCCGGAACCAGATTAGGGCCTGAAGCCATCCTGCGGTGTTGCGGCCAGCTCAAAAGAAAGCGAGTTGAAGAAAGGAGCTCAGGGGCACTGTAATTCACAAACCTGCAGAGTTATAAATGACAGCTATCGTCCAAAAATAGACTGAAGTAAGGCTGCCAAGAGGACTTGAAAGCGGGGCAGAATTGCAGGAAACCGATTTCAGGAGGTAGACTGGAATTGCATTGAAAGCATAGGAAAAGAGGCAGAACGTCCACAATGATGCACTTGGCCAAAAAGGGCGTATGCGTTTTTTCCTGAATATATTCAGGAAAAAACGCATACGCCCTTTTTGGCCAACCAAGCAAGCTTGCAAAGGAAATCTGCACTACAATGAAGTCTCACTTCCCCCCGGTCAAAAGGGCCATCTGAAAAAAGTGTAAAATCCAGAAAGGCAGGACAGGCCATGGAGAACTGGGAGCCTTGTTATGCTGATGGGCGGGATGTAAATTGCCAACAACCACTCCGGAGAAGTGTATGGTGTTTCCTGAAACATCTAAAAAACAAAGCAACAGAGCCTAGGGCACTTCCACTTATGGTCCTATAGCTTAGGGAAATTAAAATCAAAAAGACACAGCCACCCCAAAGTTTGGGACGCCTCTGTTTACAAGAACCTCGTTTACAGTACAAGTTCAACATCGCAGAAAGTGAAAAATGGATAAAGAAGTTGTGGTATTTACTTACAAAGCAATATCACTCAGCAATGAAATCTGTGTCATCAGGCCCTTAGCAGCACAATGAGTGGATTCAGGTATGATGATTCTAACTGAAATAAGTCACACAGAAAAAGAAACATCATAAGATATCAGTAATACACGGAATGGAAACTTGGCTACACAGGAACTGAATTACAGAACAGAACAGGGTCTCAAATTTAGAAAAACAACTTATGCTTGCTTAAGGGGAAAGGTGAGTTGGGGTGCTGCATAAAACCAGAGATTGAAATGAGCACAGATAAAGTTCCTTAAGCCAAATATGGAACAGACAAGAGCTACTCCTTGCTCAATGAAATGGACTCAACACCGCATATTAAACGCCTAAGAATGTACCTGACTAGTAAGTATCTTAAAACCTATGGATTGCTATGTCTCCGAAAGAGAATCAAGCATGTGTACAGGGGCATAAACGCAGCAGTGATAGGATTGGAGAGGTTCGGTGAGCAAATGAAGACCCTTTGAAGTCATATTGCATGGTACCCATTCCACGGGTTTCAACTACCCAGGTTTAAGGTATTCTTCCTTCAGCTAAAACATGCATGTGGAACCTAGAGTATGATCAACCATGTGATCGGGAGACGTGTTCAAATATGTCTCAGTTTTCGTACCCCGGTACTCGGGTGCAACATTCCAGACGCTTTACTAACACTCTCCCCACTTGGAAAGTCAGCGCCTTTAACCTCCTGTTTGGCCCAGTTTGCAATTTCTGCGGAAGATGAACAGGAATAGCGAAAACCAATGAGAGGCTAGCTGGAGGTGTCTGGACGGGCAAATTTAACTCTCATTTCCCACCAGGAAGAGGAATTAACCAAAGGCTCAGTGTGCCGTGCCGGAACCAGATTAGGGCCTGAAGCCATCCTGCGGTGTTGCGGCCAGCTCACAAGAAAGCGAGTTGAAGAAAGGAGCTCAGGGGCACTGTAATTCACAAACCTGCAGAGTTATAAATGACAGCTATCGTCCAAAAATAGACTGAAGTAAGGCTGCCAAGAGGACTTGAAAGCGGGGCAGAATTGCAGGAAACCGATTTCAGGAGGTAGACTGGAATTGCATTGAAAGCATAGGAAAAGAGGCAGAACGTCCACAATGATGCACTTGGCCAAAAAGGGCGTATGCGTTTTTTCCTGAATATATTCAGGAAAAAACGCATACGCCCTTTTTGGCCAACCAAGCAAGCTTGCAAAGGAAATCTGCACTACAATGAAGTCTCACTTCCCCCCGGTCAAAAGGGCCATCTGAAAAAAGTGTAAAACCCAGAAAGGCAGGACAGGCCATGGAGAACTGGGAGCCTTGTTATGCTGATGGGCGGGATGTAAATTGCCAACAACCACTCGGGAGAAGTGTATGGTGTTTCCTGAAACATCTAAAAAACAAAGCAACAGAGCCTAGGGCACTTCCACTTATGGTCCTATAGCTTAGGGAAATTAAAATCAAAAAGACACAGCCACCCCAAAGTTTGGAACGGCTCTGTTTACAAGAACCTCGTTTACAGTACAAGTTCAACATCGCAGAAAGTGAAAAAAGGATAAAGAACTTGTGGTACTTACGTACAATGCAGTATCACTCAGCAATGAAATCTATGTCATCAGGCCCGTAGCAGCATAATGAGTAGATTCAGGTACGATGATTCTAACTGAAATAAGTCACACAGAAAAAGAAACATCCTAAGATATCAGTAATACACGGAATGTAAACTTGGCTACACAGGAACTGAATTACAGAACAGAACAGGGTCTCAAATTTAGAAAACCAACTTATGCTTGCTTAAGGGGAAAGGTGAGTTGGGGTGCTGCATAAAACCAGAGATTGAAATGAGCACAGATAAAGTTCCTTAAGCCAAATATGGAATAGACAAGAGCTACTCCTTGCTCAACGAAATGGACTCAACACCGCATATTAAACGCCTAAGAATGTACCTGACTAGTAAGTATCTTAAAACCTATGGATTTCTATGTCTCCAAAAGAGAATCAAGCGTGTGTACAGGGGCATAAACGCAGCAGTGATAGGATTGGAGAGGTTCGGTGAGCAAATGAAGACCCTTTGAAGTCATATTGCATGGTACCCATTCCACGGGTCTCAACTCTCCAGGTTTAAGGTATTCTTCCTTCAGCTAAAACATGCATGTGGAACCTAGAGTATGATCAACCATGTGATCGGGAGACGTGTTCAAATATGTCTCAGTTTTCGTACCCTGGTACTCGGGTGCAACATTCCAGACGCTTTACTAACACTCTCCCCACTTGGAGAGTCAGTCCCTTTAACCTCCTGTTTGGCCCAGTTTGCAATTTCTGCGGAAGATGAACAGGAATAGCGAGAACCAATGGAGACTAGCTGGAGGTGTCTGGACGGGCAAATTTAACTCTCATTTCCTACCAGGAAGAGGAATTAACCAAAGGCTCAGCGTGCCATGCCAGAACCAGATTAGGGCCTGAAGCCATCCTGCGGTGTTGCGGCCAGCTCAAAAGAAAGCGAGTTGAAGAAAGGAGCTCAGGGGCACTGTAATTCACAAACCTGCAGAGTTATAAATGACAGCTATCGTCCAAAAATAGACTGAAGTAAGGCTGCCAAGAGGACTTGAAAGCGGGGCAGAATTGCAGGAAACCGATTTCAGGAGGTAGACTGGAATTGCATTGAAAGCATAGGAAAAGAGGCAGAACGTCCACAATGATGCACTTGGCCAAAAAGGGCGTATGCGTTTTTTCCTGAATATATTCAGGAAAAAACGCATACGCCCTTTTTGGCCAACCAAGCAAGCTTGCAAAGGAAATCTGCACTACAATGAAGTCTCACTTCCCCCCGGTCAAAAGGGCCATCTGAAAAAAGTGTAAAATCCAGAAAGGCAGGACAGGCCATGGAGAACTGGGAGCCTTGTTATGCTGATGGGCGGGATGTAAATTGCCAACAGACACTCGGGAGAAGTGTATGGTGTTTCCTGAAACATCTAAAAAACAAAGCAACAGAGCCTAGGGCACTGCCACTTATTGTCCTATAGCTTAGGGAAATTAAAATAAAAAAGACACAGCCACCCCAAAGTTTGGGACGCCTCTGTTTACAAGAACCTTGTTTACCGTACAAGTTCAATATCACAGAAAGTGAAAAATGGATAAAGAACTTGTGGTACTTACGTACAATGCAGTATCACTCAGCAATGAAATCTATGTCATCAGGCCCGTAGCAGCATAATGAGTAGATTCAGGTACGATGATTCTAACTGAAATAAGTCACACAGAAAAAGAAACATCATAAGATATCACTAATACACGGAATGTAAACTTGGCTACACAGGAACTGAATTCCAAAACAGAACAGGTTCTCAAATTTAGAAAACAAACTTATGCTTGCTTAAGGGGAAAGGTGAGTTGGGTTGCTGCATAAAACCAGAGATTGAAATGAGCACAGATAAAGTTCCTTAAGTCAAATATGGAATAGACAAGAGCTACTCCTTGCTCAACGAAATGGACTCAACACCGCATATTAAACGCCTAAGAATGTACCTGACTAGTAAGTATCTTAAAACCTATGGATTGCTATGTCTCCGAAAGAGAATCAAGCATGTGTACAGGGGCATAAACGCAGCAGTGATAGGATTGGAGAGGTTCGGTGAGCAAATGAAGACCCTTTGAAGTCATATTGCATGGTACCCATTCCACGGGTTTCAACTACCCAGGTTTTAGGTATTCTTCCTTCAGCTAAAACATGCATGTGGAACCCAGAGTATGATCAACCATGTGATCGGGAGACGTGTTCAAATATGTCTCAGTTTTCCTCCCCTGGTACTCGGGTGCAACATTCCAGACGCTTTACTAACACTCTCCCCACTAGGAGAGTCAGCGCCTTTAACCTCCTGTTTGGCACAGTTTGCAATTTCTGCGGAAGATGAACAGGAATAGCGAGAACGAATGAGAGGCTAGCTGGAGGTGTCTGGACGGGCAAATTTAACTCTCATTTCCCAACAGGAAGAGGAAATAACCAAAGGCTCAGCGTGCCGTACCGGAACCAGATTAGGGCCTGAAGCCATCCTGCGGTGTTGCGGCCAGCTCAAAAGAAACCGAGTTGAAGAAAGGAGCTCAGGAGCACTGTAATTCACAAACCTGCAGAGTTATAAATGACAGCTATCGTCCAAAAATAGACTGAAGTAAGGCTGCCAAGAGGACTTGAAAGCGGGGCAGAATTGCAGGAAACCGATTTCAGGAGGTAGACTGGAATTGCATTGAAAGCATAGGAAAAGAGGCAGAACGTCCACAATGATGCACTTGGCCAAAAAGGGCGTATGCGTTTTTTCCTGAATATATTCAGGAAAAAACGCATACGCCCTTTTTGGCCAACCAAGCAAGCTTGCAAAGGAAATCTGCACTACAATGAAGTCTCACTTCCCCCCGGTCAAAAGGGCCATCTGAAAAAAGTGTAAAATCCAGAAAGGCAGGACAGGCCATGGAGAACTGGGAGCCTTGTTATGCTGATGGGCGGGATGTAAATTGCCAACAACCACTCGGGAGAAGTGTATGGTGTTTCCTGAATCATCTAAAAAACAAAGCAACAGAACCTAGGGCACTTCCACTTATGGTCCTATAGCTTAGGGAAATTAAAATCAAAAAGACACAGCCACCCCAAAGTTTGGAACGGCTCTGTTTACAAGAACCTCGTTTACAGTACAAGTTCAACATCGCAGAAAGTGAAAAATGGATAAAGAAGTTGTGGTATTTACTTACAAAGCAATATCACTCAGCAATGAAATCTGTGTCATCAGGCCCTTAGCAGCACAATGAGTGGATTCAGGTATGATGATTCTAACTGAAATAAGTCACACAGAAAAAGAAACATCATAAGATATCAATAATACACAGAATGTAAACTTGGCTACACAGGAACTGAATTACAGAACAGAACAGGGTCTCAAATTTAGAAAACCAACTTATTCTTGCTTAAGGGTAAAGGTGAGTTGGGGTGCTGCATAAAACCAGAGATTGAAATGAGCACAGATAAAGTTCCTTAAGCCAAATATGGAATAGACAAGAGCTACTCCTTGCTCAACGAAATGGACTCAACACCCCATATTAAACGCCTAAGAATGTACCTGACTAGTAAGTATCTTAAAACCTATGGATTGCTATGTCTCCGAAAGAGAATCAAGCATGTGTACAGGGGCATAAACGCAGCAGTGATAGGATTGGAGAGGTTCGGTGAGCAAATGAAGACCCTTTGAGGTCATATTGCATGGTACCCATTCCACGAGTTTCAACTACCCAGGTTTAAGGTATTCTTCCTTCAGCTAAAACATGCATGTGGAACCCAGAGTATGATCAACCGTGTGAACGGGAGACGTGTTCAAATACGTCTCAGTTTTCCTGCCCTGGTACTCGGGTGCAACATTCCAGACGCTTTACTAACACTCTCCCCACTTCTAGAGTCAGCGCCTTTAACCTCCTGTTTGGCCCAGTTTGCAATTTCTGCGGAAGATGAACAGGAATAGCAAAAACCAATGAGAGACTAGCTGGAGGTGTCTGGACAGGCAAATTTAACTCTCATTTCCCACCAGGATGAGGAAATAACCAAAGGCTCAGCATGCCGTGCCGGAACAAGATTAGGGCCTGAAGCCATCCTGCGGTGTTGCGGCCAGGTCACAAGAAAGCGAGTTGAAGAAAGGAGCTCAGGGGCACTGTAATTCACAAACCTGCAGAGTTATAAATGACAGCTATCGTCCAAAAATAGACTGAAGTAAGGCTGCCAAGAGGACTTGAAAGCGGGGCAGAATTGCAGGAAACCGATTTCAGGAGGTAGACTGGAATTGCATTGAAAGCATAGGAAAAGAGGCAGAACGTCCACAATGATGCACTTGGCCAAAAAGGGCGTATGCGTTTTTTCCTGAATATATTCAGGAAAAAACGCATACGCCCTTTTTGGCCAACCAAGCAAGCTTGCAAAGGAAATCTGCACTACAATGAAGTCTCACTTCCCCCCGGTCAAAAGGGCCATCTGAAAAAAGTGTAAAATCCAGAAAGGCAGGACAGGCCATGGAGAACTGGGAGCCTTGTTATGCTGATGGGCGGGATGTAAATTGCCAACAACCACTTGGGAGAAGTGTATGGTGTTTCCTGAAACATCTAAAAAACAAAGCAACAGAGCCTAGGGCACTGCCACTTATGGTCCTATAGCTTAGGGAAATTAAAATCAAAAAGACACAGCCACCCCAAAGTTTGGGACGCCTCTGTTTACAAGAACCTCGTTTACAGTACAAGTTCAATATCACAGAAAGTGAAAAATGGATAAAGAACTTGTGGTATTTACTTACAACGCAGTATCACTCAGCAATGAAATCTATGTCATCAGGCCCGTAGCAGCATAATGAGTGGATTCAGGTACGATGATTCTAACTGAAATAAGTCACACAGAAAAAGAAACATCATAAGATATCTCTTATACACGGAATGTAAACTTGGCTACACAGGAACTGCATTCCAAAACAGAACAGGGTCTCAAATTTAGAAAACCAACTT
Organism: Stenella coeruleoalba; assembly: GCF_951394435.1. Classification (NCBI taxonomy): domain Eukaryota; kingdom Metazoa; phylum Chordata; class Mammalia; order Artiodactyla; family Delphinidae; genus Stenella; species Stenella coeruleoalba. The sequence continues at coordinate 121,242 of NW_027646124.1, forward strand.
ATGCTTGCTTAAGGGGAAAGGTGAGTTGGGGTGCTGCATAAAACCACAGATTGAAATGAGCACAGATAAAGTTCCTTAAGCCAAATATGGAATAGACAAGAGCTACTCCTTGCTCAACGAAATGGACTCAACACCGCATATTAAACGCCTAAGAATGTACCTGACTTGTAAGTATCTTAAAACCTATAGATTGCTATGTCCCCGAAAGAGAATCAAGCATGTGTACAGGGGCATAAACGCAGCAGTGATAGAATTGGAGAGGTTCGGTGAGCAAATGAAGACCCTTTGAAGTCATATTGCATGGTACCCATTCCACGGGTTTCAACTACCCAGGTTTTAGGTATTCTTCCTTCAGCTAAAACATGCATGTGGAACCCAGAGTATGATCAACCGTGTGAACGGGAGACGTGTTCAAATATGTCTCAGTTTTCCTCCCCTGGTACTCGGGTGCAACATTCCAGACGCTTTACTAACACTCTCCCCACTTGGAGAGTCAGCGCCTTTAACCTCCTGTTTGGCCCAGTTTGCAATTTCTGCGGAAGATGAACAGGAATAGCGAGAACCAATGAGAGGCTAGCTGGAGGTGTCTGGACGGGCAAATTTAACTCTCATTTCCCATCAGGAGGAGGAAATAACCAAAGGTTCAGCGTGCCGTGCCAGAACCAGATTAGGGCCTGAAGCCATCCTGCGCTGTTGCGGCCAGGTCACAAGAAAGCGAGTTGAAGAAAGGAGCTCAGGGGCACTGTAATTCACAAACCTGCAGAGTTATAAATGACAACTATCGTCCAAAAATAGACTGAAGTAAGGCTGCCAAGAGGACTTGAAAGCAGGGCAGAATTGCAGGAAACCGATTTCAGGAGGTAGACTGGAATTGCATTGAAAGCATAGGAAAAGAGGCAGAACGTCCACAATGATGCACTTGGCCAAAAAGGGCGTATGCGTTTTTTCCTGAATATATTCAGGAAAAAACGCATACGCCCTTTTTGGCCAACCAAGCAAGCTTGCAAAGGAAATCTGCACTACAATGAAGTCTCACTTCCCCCCGGTCAAAAGGGCCATCTGAAAAAAGTGTAAAATCCAGAAAGGCAGGACAGGCCATGGAGAACTGGGAGCCTTGTTATGCTGATGGGCGGGATGTAAATTGCCAACAGACACTTGGGAGAAGTGTATGGTGTTTCCTGAAACATCTAAAAAACAAAGCAACAGAGCCTAGGGCACTGCCACTTATGGTCCTATAGCTTAGGGAAATTAAAATAAAAAAGACACAGCCACCCCAAAGTTTGGGACGCCTCTGTTTACAAGAACCTTGTTTACCGTACAAGTTCAATATCACAGAAAGTGAAAAATGGATAAAGAACTTGTGGTACTTACGTACAATGCAGTATCACTCAGCAATGAAATCTATGTCATCAGGCCCGTAGCAGCATAATGAGTGGATTCAGGTACGATAATTCTAACTGAAATAAGTCACACAGAAAAAGAAACATCATAAGATATCACTAATACACAGAATGTAAACTTGGCTACACAGGAACTGAATTCCAAAACAGAACAGGGTCTCAAATTTAGAAAACCAACTTATGCTTGCTTAAGGGTAAAGGTGAGTTGGGGTGCTGCACAAAACCAGAGATTGAAATGAGCACAGATAAAGTTCCTTAAGTCAAATATGGAATAGACAACAGCTACTCCTTGCTCAATGAAATGGACTCAACACCGCATGTTAAATGCCTAAGAATGTACCTGACTAGTAAGTATCGTAAAACCTATGGATTGCTATGTCTCCAAAAGAGAATCAAGCGTGTGTACAGGGGCATAAACGCAGCAGTGATAGGATTGGAGAGGTTCGGTGAGCAAATGAAGACCCTTTGAAGTCATATTGCATGGTACCCATTCCACGGGTCTCAACTCTCCAGTTTTAAGGTATTCTTCCTTCAGCTAAAACATGCATGTGGAACCCAAGTATGATCAACCATGTGAACGGGAGACGTGTTCAAATATGTCTAAGTTTTCCTCCCCTGGTACTCGGGTGCAACATTCCAGACGCTTTACTAACACTCTCCCCACTTGGAGAGTCAGCGCCTTTAACCTCCTGTTTGGCCCAGTTTGCAATTTCTGTGGAAGATGAACAGGAATAGCGAGAACCAATGAGAGGCTAGCTGGAGGTGTCTGGACGGGCAAATTTAACTCTCATTACCCACCAGGAAGAGGAAATAACCAAAGGCTCAGTGTGCCGTGCCGGAACCAGATTAGGGCCTGAAGCCATCCTGCGGTGTTGCGGCCAGCTCAAAAGAAAGCGAGTTGAAGAAAGGAGCTCAGGGGCACTGTAATTCACAAACCTGCAGAGTTATAAATGACAGCTATCGTCCAAAAATAGACTGAAGTAAGGCTGCCAAGAGGACTTGAAAGCGGGGCAGAATTGCAGGAAACCGATTTCAGGAGGTAGACTGGAATTGCATTGAAAGCATAGGAAAAGAGGCAGAACGTCCACAATGATGCACTTGGCCAAAAAGGGCGTATGCGTTTTTTCCTGAATATATTCAGGAAAAAACGCATACGCCCTTTTTGGCCAACCAAGCAAGCTTGCAAAGGAAATCTGCACTACAATGAAGTCTCACTTCCCCCCGGTCAAAAGGGCCATCTGAAAAAAGTGTAAAATCCAGAAAGGCAGGACAGGCCATGGAGAACTGGGAGCCTTGTTATGCTGATGGGCGGGATGTAAATTGCCAACAACCACTCGGGAGAAGTGTATGGTGTTTCCTGAAACATCTAAAAAACAAAGCAACCGAACCTAGGGCACTGCCACTTATGGTCCTATAGCTTAGGGAAATTAAAATCAAAAAGACACAGCCACCCCAAAGTTTGGAACGGCTCTGTTTACAAGAACCTCGTTTACAGTACAAGTTCAACATCGCAGAAAGTGAAAAATGGATAAAGAACTTGTGGTATTTACTTACAACGCAGTATCACTCAGCAATGAAATCTATGTCATCAGGCCCGTAGCAGCATAATGAGTGGATTCAGGTACGATGATTCTAACTGAAATAAGTCACACAGACAAAGAAACATCATAAGATATCACTAATACACGGAATGTAAACTTGGCTACACAGGAACTGCATTCCAAAACAGAACAGGGTCTCAAATTTAGAAAACCAACTTATGCTTGCTTAAGGGTAAAGGTGAGTTGGGGTGCTGCATAAAACCACAGATTGAAATGAGCACAGATAAAGTTCCTTAAGTCAAATATGGAATAGACAAGAGCTACTCCTTGCTCAACGAAATGGACTCAACACCGCATATTAAACGCCTAAGAATGTACCTGACTTGTAAGTATCGTAAAACCTATGGATTGCTATGTCTCCAAAACAGAATCAAGCGTGTGTACAGGGGCATAAACGCAGGAGTGATAGGATTGGAGAGGTTCGGTGAGCAAATGAAGACCCTTTGAAGTCATATTGCATGGTACCCATTCCACGGGTTTCAACTACCCAGGTTTTAGGTATTCTTCCTTCAGCTAAAACATGCATGTGGAACCCAGAGTATGATCAACCATGTGATCGGGAGACGTGTTCAAATATGTCTCAGTTTTCCTCCCCTGGTACTCGGGTGCAACATTCCAGACGCTTTACTAACACTCTCCCCACTTGGAGAGTCAGCGCCTTTAACCTCCTGTTTGGCCCAGTTTGCAATTTCTGCGGAAGATGAACAGGAATAGCGAGAACCAATGAGAAGCTAGCTGGAGGTGTCTGGACGGGCATATTTAACTCTCATTTCCCACCAGGAGGAGGAAATAACCAAAGGTTCAGCGTGCCGTGCCAGAACCAGATTAGGGCCTGAAGCCATCCTGCGCTGTTGCGGCCAGGTCACAAGAAAGCGAGTTGAAGAAAGGAGCTCAGGGGCACTGTAATTCACAAACCTGCAGAGTTATAAATGACAACTATCGTCCAAAAATAGACTGAAGTAAGGCTGCCAAGAGGACTTGAAAGCAGGGCAGAATTGCAGGAAACCGATTTCAGGAGGTAGACTGGAATTGCATTGAAAGCATAGGAAAAGAGGCAGAACGTCCACAATGATGCACTTGGCCAAAAAGGGCGTATGCGTTTTTTCCTGAATATATTCAGGAAAAAACGCATACGCCCTTTTTGGCCAACCAAGCAAGCTTGCAAAGGAAATCTGCACTACAATGAAGTCTCACTTCCCCCCGGTCAAAAGGGCCATCTGAAAAAAGTGTAAAATCCAGAAAGGCAGGACAGGCCATGGAGAACTGGGAGCCTTGTTATGCTGATGGGCGGGATGTAAATTGCCAACAGACACTTGGGAGAAGTGTATGGTGTTTCCTGAAACATCTAAAAAACAAAGCAACAGAGCCTAGGGCACTGCCACTTATGGTCCTATAGCTTAGGGAAATTAAAATAAAAAAGACACAGCCACCCCAAAGTTTGGGACGCCTCTGTTTACAAGAACCTTGTTTACCGTACAAGTTCAATATCACAGAAAGTGAAAAATGGATAAAGAACTTGTGGTACTTACGTACAATGCAGTATCACTCAGCAATGAAATCTATGTCATCAGGCCCGTAGCAGCATAATGAGTGGATTCAGGTACGATAATTCTAACTGAAATAAGTCACACAGAAAAAGAAACATCATAAGATATCACTAATACACAGAATGTAAACTTGGCTACACAGGAACTGAATTCCAAAACAGAACAGGGTCTCAAATTTAGAAAACCAACTTATGCTTGCTTAAGGGTAAAGGTGAGTTGGGGTGCTGCACAAAACCAGAGATTGAAATGAGCACAGATAAAGTTCCTTAAGTCAAATATGGAATAGACAACAGCTACTCCTTGCTCAATGAAATGGACTCAACACCGCATGTTAAATGCCTAAGAATGTACCTGACTAGTAAGTATCGTAAAACCTATGGATTGCTATGTCTCCAAAAGAGAATCAAGCGTGTGTACAGGGGCATAAACGCAGCAGTGATAGGATTGGAGAGGTTCGGTGAGCAAATGAAGACCCTTTGAAGTCATATTGCATGGTACCCATTCCACGGGTCTCAACTCTCCAGTTTTAAGGTATTCTTCCTTCAGCTAAAACATGCATGTGGAACCCAAGTATGATCAACCATGTGAACGGGAGACGTGTTCAAATATGTCTAAGTTTTCCTCCCCTGGTACTCGGGTGCAACATTCCAGACGCTTTACTAACACTCTCCCCACTTGGAGAGTCAGCGCCTTTAACCTCCTGTTTGGCCCAGTTTGCAATTTCTGTGGAAGATGAACAGGAATAGCGAGAACCAATGAGAGGCTAGCTGGAGGTGTCTGGACGGGCAAATTTAACTCTCATTACCCACCAGGAAGAGGAAATAACCAAAGGCTCAGTGTGCCGTGCCGGAACCAGATTAGGGCCTGAAGCCATCCTGCGGTGTTGCGGCCAGCTCAAAAGAAAGCGAGTTGAAGAAAGGAGCTCAGGGGCACTGTAATTCACAAACCTGCAGAGTTATAAATGACAGCTATCGTCCAAAAATAGACTGAAGTAAGGCTGCCAAGAGGACTTGAAAGCGGGGCAGAATTGCAGGAAACCGATTTCAGGAGGTAGACTGGAATTGCATTGAAAGCATAGGAAAAGAGGCAGAACGTCCACAATGATGCACTTGGCCAAAAAGGGCGTATGCGTTTTTTCCTGAATATATTCAGGAAAAAACGCATACGCCCTTTTTGGCCAACCAAGCAAGCTTGCAAAGGAAATCTGCACTACAATGAAGTCTCACTTCCCCCCGGTCAAAAGGGCCATCTGAAAAAAGTGTAAAATCCAGAAAGGCAGGACAGGCCATGGAGAACTGGGAGCCTTGTTATGCTGATGGGCGGGATGTAAATTGCCAACAACCACTCGGGAGAAGTGTATGGTGTTTCCTGAAACATCTAAAAAACAAAGCAACCGAACCTAGGGCACTGCCACTTATGGTCCTATAGCTTAGGGAAATTAAAATCAAAAAGACACAGCCACCCCAAAGTTTGGAACGGCTCTGTTTACAAGAACCTCGTTTACAGTACAAGTTCAACATCGCAGAAAGTGAAAAATGGATAAAGAACTTGTGGTATTTACTTACAACGCAGTATCACTCAGCAATGAAATCTATGTCATCAGGCCCGTAGCAGCATAATGAGTGGATTCAGGTACGATGATTCTAACTGAAATAAGTCACACAGACAAAGAAACATCATAAGATATCACTAATACACGGAATGTAAACTTGGCTACACAGGAACTGCATTCCAAAACAGAACAGGGTCTCAAATTTAGAAAACCAACTTATGCTTGCTTAAGGGTAAAGGTGAGTTGGGGTGCTGCATAAAACCACAGATTGAAATGAGCACAGATAAAGTTCCTTAAGTCAAATATGGAATAGACAAGAGCTACTCCTTGCTCAACGAAATGGACTCAACACCGCATATTAAACGCCTAAGAATGTACCTGACTTGTAAGTATCGTAAAACCTATGGATTGCTATGTCTCCAAAAGAGAATCAAGCGTGTGTACAGGGGCATAAACGCAGGAGTGATAGGATTGGAGAGGTTCGGTGAGCAAATGAAGACCCTTTGAAGTCATATTGCATGGTACCCATTCCACGGGTTTCAACTACCCAGGTTTTAGGTATTCTTCCTTCAGCTAAAACATGCATGTGGAACCCAGAGTATGATCAACCATGTGATCGGGAGACGTGTTCAAATATGTCTCAGTTTTCCTCCCCTGGTACTCGGGTGCAACATTCCAGACGCTTTACTAACACTCTCCCCACTTGGAGAGTCAGCGCCTTTAACCTCCTGTTTGGCCCAGTTTGCAATTTCTGCGGAAGATGAACAGGAATAGCGAGAACCAATGAGAAGCTAGCTGGAGGTGTCTGGACGGGCATATTTAACTCTCATTTCCCACCAGGAGGAGGAAATAACCAAAGGTTCAGCGTGCCGTGCCAGAACCAGATTAGGGCCTGAAGCCATCCTGCGCTGTTGCGGCCAGGTCACAAGAAAGCGAGTTGAAGAAAGGAGCTCAGGGGCACTGTAATTCACAAACCTGCAGAGTTATAAATGACAGCTATCGTCCAAAAATAGACTGAAGTAAGGCTGCCAAGAGGACTTGAAAGCGGGGCAGAATTGCAGGAAACCGATTTCAGGAGGTAGACTGGAATTGCATTGAAAGCATAGGAAAAGAGGCAGAACGTCCACAATGATGCACTTGGCCAAAAAGGGCGTATGCGTTTTTTCCTGAATATATTCAGGAAAAAACGCATACGCACTTTTTGGCCAACCAAGCAAGCTTGCAAAGGAAATCTGCACTACAATGAAGTCTCACTTCCCCCCGGTCAAAAGGGCCATCTGAAAAAAGTGTAAAATCCAGAAAGGCAGGACAGGCCATGGAGAACTGGGAGCCTTGTTATGCTGATGGGCGGGATGTAAATTGCCAACAGACACTCGGGAGAAGTGTATGGTGTTTCCTGAAACATCTAAAAAACAAAGCAACAGAGCCTAGGGCACTGCCACTTATTGTCCTATAGCTTAGGGAAATTAAAATAAAAAAGACACAGCCACCCCAAAGTTTGGGACGCCTCTGTTTACAAGAACCTTGTTTACCGTACAAGTTCAATATCACAGAAAGTGAAAAATGGATAAAGAACTTGTGGTAATTACGTACAATGCAGTATCACTCAGCAATGAAATCTATGTCATCAGGCCCGTAGCAGCATAATGAGTGGATTCAGGTACGATAATTCTAACTGAAATAAGTCACACAGAAAAAGAAACATCATAAGATATCACTAATACACAGAATGTAAACTTGGCTACACAGGAACTGAATTCCAAAACAGAACAGGGTCTCAAATTTAGAAAAGCAACTTATGCTTGCTTAAGGGGAAAGGTGAGTTGGGGTGCTGCATAAAACCAGAGATTGAAATGAGCACAGATAAAGTTCCTTAAGCCAAATATGGAATAGACAAGAGCTACTCCTTGCTCAATGAAATGGACTCAACACCGCATATTAAACGCCTAAGAATGTACCTGACTAGTAAGTATCTTAAAACCTATGGATTGCTATGTCTCCAAAAGAGAATCAAGCGTGTGTACAGGGGCATAAACGCAGCATTGATAGGATTGGAGAGGTTCGGTGAGCAAATGAAGACCCTTTGAAGTCATATTGCATGGGACCCATTCCACGGGTCTCAACTCTGCAGGTTTAAAGTATTCTTCCTTCAGCTAAAACATGCAGGTGGAACCCAGAGTATGATCAACCGTGTGAACGGGAGACGTGTTCAAATATGTCTCAGTTTTCCTCCCCTGGTACTCGGGTGCAACATTCCAGACGCTTTACTAACACTCTCCCCACTTGGAGAGTCAGCGCCTTTAACCTCCTGTTTGGCCCAGTTTGCAATTTCTGTGGAAGATGAACAGGAATAGCGAGAACCAATGAGAGGCTAGCTGGAGGTGTCTGGACGGGCAAATTTAACTCTCATTACCCACCAGGAAGAGGAAATAACCAAAGGCTCAGTGTGCCGTGCCGGAACCAGATTAGGGCCTGAAGCCATCCTGCGGTGTTGCGGCCAGCTCAAAAGAAAGCGAGTTGAAGAAAGGAGCTCAGGGGCACTGTAATTCACAAACCTGCAGAGTTATAAATGACAGCTATCGTCCAAAAATAGACTGAAGTAAGGCTGCCAAGAGGACTTGAAAGCGGGGCAGAATTGCAGGAAACCGATTTCAGGAGGTAGACTGGAATTGCATTGAAAGCATAGGAAAAGAGGCAGAACGTCCACAATGATGCACTTGGCCAAAAAGGGCGTATGCGTTTTTTCCTGAATATATTCAGGAAAAAACGCATACGTCCTTTTTGGCCAACCAAGCAAGCTTGCAAAGGAAATCTGCACTACAATGAAGTCTCACTTCCCCCCGGTCAAAAGGGCCATCTGAAAAAAGTGTAAAATCCAGAAAGGCAGGACAGGCCATGGAGAACTGGGAGCCTTGTTATGCTGATGGGCGGGATGTAAATTGCCAACAACCACTCCGGAGAAGTGTATGGTGTTTCCTGAAACATCTAAAAAACAAAGCAACAGAGCCTAGGGCACTTCCACTTACGGTCCTATAGCTTAGGGAAATTAAAATCAAAAAGACACAGCCACCCCAAAGTTTGGGACGCCTCTGTTTACAAGAACCTCGTTTACAGTACAAGTTCAACATCGCAGAAAGTGAAAAATGGATAAAGAAGTTGTGGTATTTACTTACAAAGCAATATCACTCAGCAATGAAATCTGTGTCATCAGGCCCTTAGCAGCACAATGAGTGGATTCAGGTATGATGATTCTAACTGAAATAAGTCACACAGAAAAAGAAACATCATAAGATATCAGTAATACACGGAATGGAAACTTGGCTACACAGGAACTGAATTACAGAACAGAACAGGGTCTCAAATTTAGAAAACCAACTTATGCTTGCTTAAGGGGAAAGGTGAGTTGGGGTGCTGCATAAAACCAGAGATTGAAATGAGCACAGATAAAGTTCCTTAAGCCAAATATGGAATAGACAAGAGCTACTCCTTGCTCAACGAAATGGACTCAACACCGCATATTAAACGCCTAAGAATGTACCTGACTAGTAATTATCTTAAAACCTATGGATTGCTATGTCTCCGAAAGAGAATCAAGCATGTGTACAGGGGCATAAACGCAGCAGTGATAGGATTGGAGAGGTTCGGTGAGCAAATGAAGACCCTTTGAAGTCATATTGCATGGTACCCATTCCACGGGTTTCAACTACCCAGGTTTAAGTTATTCTTCCTTCAGCTAAAACATGCATGTGGAACCTAGAGTATGATCAACCATGTGATCGGGAGACGTGTTCAAATATGTCTCAGTTTTCCTCCCCTGGTACTCGGGTGCAACATTTCAGACGCTTTACTAACACTCTCCCCACTTGGAGAGTCAGTCCCTTTAACCTCCTGTTTGGCCCAGTTTGCAATTTCTGCGGAAGATGAACAGGAATAGCGAGAACCAATGAGGGGCTAGCAGGAGGTGTCTGGACGGGTAAATTTAACTCTCATTTCCCAACAGGAAGAGGAAATAACCAAAGGCTCAGCGTGCCGTACCGGAACCAGATTAGGGCCTGAAGCCATCCTGCGGTGTTGCGGCCAGCTCAAAAGAAAGCGAGTTGAAGAAAGGAGCTCAGGGGCACTGTAATTCACAAACCTGCAGAGTTATAAATGACAGCTATCGTCCAAAAATAGACTGAAGTAAGGCTGCCAAGAGGACTTGAAAGCGGGGCAGAATTGCAGGAAACCGATTTCAGGAGGTAGACTGGAATTGCATTGAAAGCATAGGAAAAGAGGCAGAACGTCCACAATGATGCACTTGGCCAAAAAGGGCGTATGCGTTTTTTCCTGAATATATTCAGGAAAAAACGCATACGCCCTTTTTGGCCAACCAAGCAAGCTTGCAAAGGAAATCTGCACTACAATGAAGTCTCACTTCCACCCGGTCAAAAGGGCCATCTGAAAAAAGTGTAAAATCCAGAAAGGCAGGACAGGCCATGGAGAACTGGGAGCCTTGTTATGCTGATGGGCGGGATGTAAATTACCAACAGACACTCAGGAGAAGTGTATGGTGTTTCCTGAAACATCTAAAAAACAAAGCAACAGAGCCTAGGGCACTGCCACTTATGGTCCTATAGCTTAGGGAAATTAAAATCAAAAAGACACAGCCACCCCAAAGTTTGGGACGCCTCTGTTTACAAGAACCTCGTTTACAGTACAAGTTCAACATCGCAGAAATTGAAAAATGGATAAAGAAGTTGTGGTATTTACTTACAAAGCAATATCACTCAGCAATGAAATCTGTATCATCAGGCCCTTAGCAGCACAATGAGTGGATTCAGGTATGATGATTCTAACTGAAATAAGTCACACAGAAAAAGAAACATCATAAGATATCAGTAATACACGGAATGTAAACTTGGCTACACAGGAACTGAATTACAGAACAGAACAGGGTCTCAAATTTAGAAAACCAACTTATGCTTGCTTAAGGGTAAAGGTGAGTTGGGGTGCTGCATAAAACCAGAGATTGAAATGAGCACAGATAAAGTTCCTTAAGCCAAATATGGAACAGACAAGAGCTACTCCTTGCTCAATGAAATGGACTCAACACCGCATATTAAACGCCTAAGAATGTACCTGACTAGTAAGTATCTTAAAACCTATGGATTGCTATGTCTCCGAAAGAGAATCAAGCATGTGTACAGGGGCATAAACGCAGCAGTGATAGGATTGGAGAGGTTCGGTGAGCAAATGAAGACCCTTTGAAGTCATATTGCATGGTACCCATTCCACGGGTTTCAACTACCCAGGTTTAAGGTATTCTTCCTTCAGCTAAAACATGCATGTGGAACCTAGAGTATGATCAACCATGTGATCGGGAGATGTGTTCAAATATGTCTCAGTTTTCGTACCCTGGTACTCGGGTGCAACATTCCAGACGCTTTACTAACACTCTCCCCACTTGGAAAGTCAGCGCCTTTAACCTCCTGTTTGGCCCAGTTTGCAATTTCTGCGGAAGATGAACAGGAATAGCGAAAACCAATGAGAGGCTAGCTGGAGGTGTCTGGACGGGCAAATTTAACTCTCATTTCCCACCAGGAAGAGGAATTAACCAAAGGCTCAGTGTGCCGTGCCGGAACCAGATTAGGGCCTGAAGCCATCCTGCGGTGTTGCGGCCAGCTCACAAGAAAGCGAGTTGAAGAAAGGAGCTCAGGGGCACTGTAATTCACAAACCTGCAGAGTTATAAATGACAGCTATCGTCCAAAAATAGACTGAAGTAAGGCTGCCAAGAGGACTTGAAAGCGGGGCAGAATTGCAGGAAACCGATTTCAGGAGGTAGACTGGAATTGCATTGAAAGCATAGGAAAAGAGGCAGAACGTCCACAATGATGCACTTGGCCAAAAAGGGCGTATGCGTTTTTTCCTGAATATATTCAGGAAAAAACGGATACGCCCTTTTTGGCCAACCAAGCAAGCTTGCAAAGGAAATCTGCACTACAATGAAGTCTCACTTCCCCCCGGTCAAAAGGGCCATCTGAAAAAAGTGTAAAACCCAGAAAGGCAGGACAGGCCATGGAGAACTGGGAGCCTTGTTATGCTGATGGGCGGGATGTAAATTGCCAACAACCACTCGGGAGAAGTGTATGGTGTTTCCTGAAACATCTAAAAAACAAAGCAACAGAGCCTAGGGCACTTCCACTTATGGTCCTATAGCTTAGGGAAATTAAAATCAAAAAGACACAGCCACCCCAAAGTTTGGAACGGCTCTGTTTACAAGAACCTCGTTTACAGTACAAGTTCAACATCGCAGAAAGTGAAAAAAGGATAAAGAACTTGTGGTACTTACGTACAATGCAGTATCACTCAGCAATGAAATCTATGTCATCAGGCCCGTAGCAGCATAATGAGTAGATTCAGGTACGATGATTCTAACTGAAATAAGTCACACAGAAAAAGAAACATCCTAAGATATCAGTAATACACGGAATGTAAACTTGGCTACACAGGAACTGAATTACAGAACAGAACAGGGTCTCAAATTTAGAAAACCAACTTATGCTTGCTTAAGGGGAAAGGTGAGTTGGGGTGCTGCATAAAACCAGAGATTGAAATGAGCACAGATAAAGTTCCTTAAGCCAAATATGGAATAGACAAGAGCTACTCCTTGCTCAACGAAATGGACTCAACACCGCATATTAAACGCCTAAGAATGTACCTGACTAGTAAGTATCTTAAAACCTATGGATTTCTATGTCTCCAAAAGAGAATCAAGCGTGTGTACAGGGGCATAAACGCAGCAGTGATAGGATTGGAGAGGTTCGGTGAGCAAATGAAGACCCTTTGAAGTCATATTGCATGGTACCCATTCCACGGGTCTCAACTCTCCAGGTTTAAGGTATTCTTCCTTCAGCTAAAACATGCATGTGGAACCTAGAGTATGATCAACCATGTGATCGGGAGACGTGTTCAAATATGTCTCAGTTTTCGTACCCTGGTACTCGGGTGCAACATTCCAGACGCTTTACTAACACTCTCCCCACTTGGAGAGTCAGTCCCTTTAACCTCCTGTTTGGCCCAGTTTGCAATTTCTGCGGAAGATGAACAGGAATAGCGAGAACCAATGGAGACTAGCTGGAGGTGTCTGGACGGGCAAATTTAACTCTCATTTCCTACCAGGAAGAGGAATTAACCAAAGGCTCAGCGTGCCATGCCAGAACCAGATTAGGGCCTGAAGCCATCCTGCGGTGTTGCGGCCAGCTCAAAAGAAAGCGAGTTGAAGAAAGGAGCTCAGGGGCACTGTAATTCACAAACCTGCAGAGTTATAAATGACAGCTATCGTCCAAAAATAGACTGAAGTAAGGCTGCCAAGAGGACTTGAAAGCGGGGCAGAATTGCAGGAAACCGATTTCAGGAGGTAGACTGGAATTGCATTGAAAGCATAGGAAAAGAGGCAGAACGTCCACAATGATGCACTTGGCCAAAAAGGGCGTATGCGTTTTTTCCTGAATATATTCAGGAAAAAACGCATACGCCCTTTTTGGCCAACCAAGCAAGCTTGCAAAGGAAATCTGCACTACAATGAAGTCTCACTTCCCCCCGGTCAAAAGGGCCATCTGAAAAAAGTGTAAAATCCAGAAAGGCAGGACAGGCCATGGAGAACTGGGAGCCTTGTTATGCTGATGGGCGGGATGTAAATTGCCAACAACCACTCGGGAGAAGTGTATGGTGTTTCCTGAAACATCTAAAAAACAAAGCAACAGAACCTAGGGCACTGCCACTTATGGTCCTATAGCTTAGGGAAATTAAAATCAAAAAGACACAGCCACCCCAAAGTTTGGAACGGCTCTGTTTACAAGAACCTCGTTTACAGTACAAGTTCAACATCACAGAAAGTGAAAAATGGATAAAGAACTTGTGGTATTTACTTACAACGCAGTATCACTCAGCAATGAAATCTATGTCATCAGGCCCGTAGAAGCATAATGAGTGGATTCAGGTACGATGATTCTAACTGAAATAAGTCACACAGAAAAAGAAACATCATAAGATATCACTAATACACGGAATGTAAACTTGGCTACACAGGAACTGCATTCCAAAACAGAACAGGGTCTCAAATTTAGAAAACCAACTTATGCTTGCTTAAGGGGAAAGGTGAGTTGGGGTGCTGCATAAAACCACAGATTGAAATGAGCACAGATAAAGTTCCTTAAGTCAAATATGGAATAGACAAGAGCTACTCCTTGCTCAACGAAATGGACTCAACACCGCATATTAAACGCCTAAGAATGTACCTGACTAGTAAGTATCGTAAAACCTATGGATTGCTATGTCTCCAAAAGAGAATCAAGCGTGTGTACAGGGGCATAAACGCAGCAGTGATAGGATTGGAGAGGTTCGGTGAGCAAATGAAGACCCTTTGAAGTCATATTGCATGGTACCCATTACACGGGTCTCAACGCTCCAGGTTTAAGGTATTCTTCCTTCAGCTAAACCATGCATGTGGAACCCAAGTATGATCAACCATGTGAACGGGAGACGTGTTCAAATATGTCTCAGTTTTCCTCCCCTGGTACTCGGGTGCAACATTCCAGACGCTTTACTAACACTCTCCCCACTTGGAGAGTCAGCGCCTTTAACCTCCTGTTTGGCTCAGTTTGCAATTTCTGCGGAAGATGAACAGGAATAGCGAGAACCAATGAGAGGCTAGCTGGAGGTGTCTGGACGGGCAAATTTAACTCTCATTTCCCACCAGGAAGAGGAAATAACCAAAGGCTCAGTGTGCCGTGCCGGAACCAGATTAGGGCCTGAAGCCATCCTGCGGTGTTGCGGCCAGGTCACAAGAAAGCGAGTTGAAGAAAGGAGCTCAGGGGCACTGTAATTCACAAACCTGCAGAGTTATAAATGACAGCTATCGTCCAAAAATAGACTGAAGTAAGGCTGCCAAGAGGACTTGAAAGCGGGGCAGAATTGCAGGAAACCGATTTCAGGAGGTAGACTGGAATTGCATTGAAAGCATAGGAAAAGAGGCAGAACGTCCACAATGATGCACTTGGCCAAAAAGGGCGTATGCGTTTTTTCCTGAATATATTCAGGAAAAAACGCATACGCCCTTTTTGGCCAACCAAGCAAGCTTGCAAAGGAAATCTGCACTACAATGAAGTCTCACTTCCCCCCGGTCAAAAGGGCCATCTGAAAAAAGTGTAAAATCCAGAAAGGCAGGACAGGCCATGGAGAACTGGGAGCCTTGTTATGCTGATGGGCGGGATGTAAATTGCCAACAACCACTCCGGAGAAGTGTATGGTGTTTCCTGAAACATCTAAAAAACAAAGCAACAGAGCCTAGGGCACTTCCACTTATGGTCCTATAGCTTAGGGAAATTAAAATCAAAAAGACACAGCCACCCCAAAGTTTGGGACGCCTCTGTTTACAAGAACCTCGTTTACAGTACAAGTTCAACATCGCAGAAAGTGAAAAATGGATAAAGAACTTGTGGTATTTACTTACAACGCAGTATCACTCAGCAATGAAATCTATGTCATCAGGCCCGTAGCAGCATAATGAGTGGATTCAGGTACGATGATTCTAACTGAAATAAGTCACACAGAAAAAGAAACATCATAAGATATCAGTAATACACGGAATGTAAACTTGGCTACACAGGAACTGCATTCCAAAACAGAACAGGGTCTCAAATTTAGAAAACCAACTTATGCTTGCTTAAGGGGAAAGGTGAGTTGGGGTGCTGCATAAAACCAGAGATTGAAATGAGCACAGATAAAGTTCCTTAAGCCAAATATGGAATAGACAAGAGCTACTCCTTGCTCAACGAAATGGACTCAACACCGCATATTAAACGCCTAAGAATGTACCTGACTTGTAAGTATCTTAAAACCTATGGATTGCTATGTCTCCGAAAGAGAATCAAGCATGTGTACAGGGGCATAAATGCAGCAGTGATAGGATTGGAGAGGTTCAGTGAGCAAATGAAGACCCTTTGAAGCCATATTGCATGGTTCCCATTCCACGGGTTTCAACTACCCAGGTTTAAGGTATTCTTCCTTCAGCTAAAACATGCATGTGGAACCTAGAGTATGATCAACCATGTGATCGGGAGACGTGTTCAAATATGTCTCAGTTTTCGTACCCTGGTACTCGGGTGCAACATTCCAGACGCTTTACTAACACTCTCCCCACTTGGAGAGTCAGCGCCTTTAACCTCCTGTTTGGCTCAGTTTGCAATTTCTGCGGAAGATGAACAGGAATAGCGAGAACCAATGAGAGGCTAGCTGGAGGTGTCTGGACGGGCAAATTTAACTCTCATTTCCCACCAGGAAGAGGAAATAACCAAAGGCTCAGTGTGCCGTGCCGGAACCAGATTAGGGCCTGAAGCCAACCTGCGGTGTTGCGGCCAGGTCACAAGAAAGCGAGTTGAAGAAAGGAGCTCAGGGGCACTGTAATTCACAAACCTGCAGAGTTATAAATGACAGCTATCGTCCAAAAATAGACTGAAGTAAGGCTGCCAAGAGGACTTGAAAGCGGGGCAGAATTGCAGGAAACCGATTTCAGGAGGTAGACTGGAATTGCATTGAAAGCATAGGAAAAGAGGCAGAACGTCCACAATGATGCACTTGGCCAAAAAGGGCGTATGCGTTTTTTCCTGAATATATTCAGGAAAAAACGCATACGCCCTTTTTGGCCAACCAAGCAAGCTTGCAAAGGAAATCTGCACTACAATGAAGTCTCACTTCCCCCCGGTCAAAAGGGCCATCTGAAAAAAGTGTAAAATCCAGAAAGGCAGGACAGGCCATGGAGAACTGGGAGCCTTGTTATGCTGATGGGCGGGATGTAAATTGCCAACAACCACTCGGGAGAAGTGTATGGTGTTTCCTGAAACATCTAAAAAACAAAGCAACAGAGCCTAGGGCACTTCCACTTATGGTCCTATAGCTTAGGGAAATTAAAATCAAAAAGACACAGCCACCCCAAAGTTTGGGACGCCTCTGTTTACAAGAACCTCGTTTACAGTACAAGTTCAACATCGCAGAAAGTGAAAAATGGATAAAGAACTTGTGGTATTTACTTACAACGCAGTATCACTCAGCAATGAAATCTATGTCATCAGGCCCGTAGCAGCATAATGAGTGGATTCAGGTACGATGATTCTAACTGAAATAAGTCACACAGAAAAAGAAACATCATAAGATATCACTAATACACGGAATGTAAACTTGGCTACACAGGAACTGCATTCCAAAACAGAACAGGGTCTCAAATTTAGAAAACCAACTTATGCTTGCTTAAGGGGAAAGGTGAGTTGGGGTGCTGCATAAAACCAGAGATTGAAATGAGCACAGATAAAGTTCCTTAAGCCAAATATGGAATAGACAAGAGCTACTCCTTGCTCAACGAAATGGACTCAACACCGCATATTAAACGCCTAAGAATGTACCTGACTTGTAAGTATCTTAAAACCTATGGATTGCTATGTCTCCGAAAGAGAATCAAGCATTTGTACAGGGGCATAAATGCAGCAGTGATAGGATTGGAGAGGTTCAGTGAGCAAATGAAGACCCTTTGAAGTCATATTGCATGGTACCCATTCCACGGGTTTCAACTACCCAGGTTTAAGGTATTCTTCCTTCAGCTAAAACATGCATGTGGAACCTAGAGTATGATCAACCATGTGATCGGGAGAGGTGTTCAAATATGTCTCAGTTTTCGTACCCTGGTACTCGGGTGCAACATTCCAGACGCTTTACTAACACTCTCCCTACTTGGAGAGTCAGTGCCTTTAACCTCCTGTTTGCCCCAGTTTGCAATTTCTGCGGAAGATGAACAGGAATAGCGAGAACCAATGAGAGACTAGCTGGAGGTGTCTGGACGGGCAAATTTAACTCTCATTTCCCACCAGGAAGAGGAATTAACCAAAGGCTCAGTGTGCCGTGCCGGAACCAGATTAGGGCCTGAAGCCATCCTGCGGTGTTGCGGCCAGCTCACAAGAAAGCGAGTTGAAGAAAGGAGCTCAGGGGCACTGTAATTCACAAACCTGCAGAGTTATAAATGACAGCTATCGTCCAAAAATAGACTGAAGTAAGGCTGCCAAGAGGACTTGAAAGCGGGGCAGAATTGCAGGAAACCGATTTCAGGAGGTAGACTGGAATTGCATTGAAAGCATAGGAAAAGAGGCAGAACGTCCACAATGATGCACTTGGCCAAAAAGGGCGTATGCGTTTTTTCCTGAATATATTCAGGAAAAAACGCATACGCCCTTTTTGGCCAACCAAGCAAGCTTGCAAAGGAAATCTGCACTACAATGAAGTCTCACTTCCCCCCGGTCAAAAGGGCCATCTGAAAAAAGTGTAAAATCCAGAAAGGCAGGACAGGCCATGGAGAACTGGGAGCCTTGTTATGCTGATGGGCGGGATGTAAATTGCCAACAACCACTCGGGAGAAGTGTATGGTGTTTCCTGAAACATCTAAAAAACAAAGCAACAGAGCCTAGGGCACTTCCACTTATGGTCCTATAGCTTAGGGAAATTAAAATCAAAAAGACACAGCCACCCCAAAGTTTGGAACGGCTCTGTTTACAAGAACCTCATTTACAGTACAAGTTCAACATCGCAGAAAGTGAAAAATGGATAAAGAACTTGTGGTACTTACGTACAATGCAGTATCACTCAGCAATGAAATCTATGTCATCAGGCCCGTAGCAGCATAATGAGTAGATTCAGGTACGATGATTCTAACTGAAATAAGTCACACAGAAAAAGAAACATCATAAGATATCACTAATACACGGAATGTAAACTTGGCTACACAGGAACTGAATTCCAAAACAGAACAGGTTCTCAAATTTAGAAAACCAACTTATGCTTGCTTAAGGGTAAAGGTGAGTTGGGTTGCTGCATAAAACCAGAGATTGAAATGAGCACAGATAAAGTTCCTTAAGCCAAATATGGAATAGACAAGAGCTACTCCTTGCTCAACGAAATGGACTCAACACCGCATATTAAACGCCTAAGAATGTACCTGACTAGTAAGTATCTTAAAACCTATGGATTGCTATGTCTCCAAAAGAGAATCAAGCGTGTGTACAGGGGCATAAACGCAGCAGTGATAGGATTGGAGAGGTTCGGTGAGCAAATGAAGACCCTTTGAAGTCATATTGCATGGTACCCATTCCACGGGTTTCAACTACCCAGGTTTTAGGTATTCTTCCTTCAGCTAAAACATGCATGTGGAACCCAGAGTATGATCAACCATGTGATCGGGAGACGTGTTCAAATATGTCTCAGTTTTCGTACCCTGGTACTCGGGTGCAACATTCCAGACGCTTTACTAACACTCTCCCCACTTGGAGTGTCAGCGCCTTTAACCTCCTGTTTGGCACAGTTTGCAATTTCTGCGGAAGATGAACAGGAATAGCGAGAACCAATGAGAGGCTAGCTGGAGGTGTCTGGACGGGCAAATTTAACTCTCATTTCCCAACAGGAAGAGGAAATAACCAAAGGCTCAGCGTACCGTACCGGAACCAGATTAGGGCCTGAAGCCATCCTGCGCTGTTGCGGCCAGCTCAAAAGAAACTGAGTTGAAGAAAGGAGCTCAGGGGCACTGTAATTCACAAACCTGCAGAGTTATAAATGACAGCTATCGTCCAAAAATAGACTGAAGTAAGGCTGCCAAGAGGACTTGAAAGCGGGGCAGAATTGCAGGAAACCGATTTCAGGAGGTAGACTGGAATTGCATTGAAAGCATAGGAAAAGAGGCAGAACGTCCACAATGATGCACTTGGCCAAAAACGGCGTATGCGTTTTTTCCTGAATATATTCAGGAAAAAACGCATACGCCCTTTTTGGCCAACCAAGCAAGCTTGCAAAGGAAATCTGCACTACAATGAAGTCTCACTTCCCCCCGGTCAAAAGGGCCATCTGAAAAAAGTGTAAAATCCAGAAAGGCAGGACAGGCCATGGAGAACTGGGAGCCTTGTTATGCTGATGGGCGGGATGTAAATTGCCAACAACCACTCGGGAGAAGTGTATGGTGTTTCCTGAAACATCTAAAAAACAAAGCAACAGAACCTAGGGCACTGCCACTTATGGTCCTATAGCTTAGGGAAATTAAAATCAAAAAGACACAGCCACCCCAAAGTTTGGAACGGCTCTGTTTACAAGAACCTCGTTTACAGTACAAGTTCAACATCGCAGAAAGTGAAAAATGGATAAAGAACTTGTGGTATTTACTTACAACGCAGTATCACTCAGCAATGAAATCTATGTCATCAGGCCCGTAGCAGCATAATGAGTGGATTCAGGTACGATGATTCTAACTGAAATAAGTCACACAGAAAAAGAAACATCATAAGATATCACTAATACACGGAATGTAAACTTGGCTACACAGGAACTGCATTCCAAAACAGAACAGGGTCTCAAATTTAGAAAACCAACTTATGCTTGCTTAAGGGGAAAGGTGAGTTGGGGTGCTGCATAAAACCAGAGATTGAAATGAGCACAGATAAAGTTCCTTAAGTCAAATATGGAATAGACAAGAGCTACTCCTTGCTCAACGAAATGGACTCAACACCGCATATTAAACGCCTAAGAATGTACCTGACTAGTAAGTATCGTAAAACCTATGGATTGCTATGTCTCCAAAAGAGAATCAAGCGTGTGTACAGGGGCATAAACGCAGCAGTGATAGGATTGGAGAGGTTCGGTGAGCAAATGAAGACCCTTTGAAGTCATATTGCATGGTACCCATTACACGGGTCTCAACGCTCCAGGTTTAAGGTATTCTTCCTTCAGCTAAAACATGCATGTGGAACCCAAGTATGATCAACCATGTGAACGGGAGACGTGTTCAAATATGTCTCAGTTTTCCTCCCCTGGTACTCGGGTGCAACATTCCAGACGCTTTACTAACACTCTCCCCACTTGGAGAGTCAGCGCCTTTAACCTCCTGTTTGGCTCAGTTTGCAATTTCTGCGGAAGATGAACAGGAATAGCGAGAACCAATGAGAGGCTAGCTGGAGGTGTCTGGACGGGCAAATTTAACTCTCATTTCCCACCAGGAAGAGGAAATAACCAAAGGCTCAGTGTGCCGTGCCGGAACCAGATTAGGGCCTGAAGCCAACCTGCGGTGTTGCGGCCAGGTCACAAGAAAGCGAGTTGAAGAAAGGAGCTCAGGGGCACTGTAATTCACAAACCTGCAGAGTTATAAATGACAGCTATCGTCCAAAAATAGACTGAAGTAAGGCTGCCAAGAGGACTTGAAAGCGGGGCAGAATTGCAGGAAACCGATTTCAGGAGGTAGACTGGAATTGCATTGAAAGCATAGGAAAAGAGGCAGAACGTCCACAATGATGCACTTGGCCAAAAAGGGCGTATGCGTTTTTTCCTGAATATATTCAGGAAAAAACGCATACGCCCTTTTTGGCCAACCAAGCAAGCTTGCAAAGGAAATCTGCACTACAATGAAGTCTCACTTCCCCCAGTCAAAAGGGCCATCTGAAAAAAGTGTAAAATCCAGAAAGGCAGGACAGGCCATGGAGAACTGGGAGCCTTGTTATGCTGATGGGCGGGATGTAAATTGCCAACAACCACTCCGGAGAAGTGTATGGTGTTTCCTGAAACATCTAAAAAACAAAGCAACAGAGCCTAGGGCACTTCCACTTATGGTCCTATAGCTTAGGGAAATTAAAATCAAAAAGACACAGCCACCCCAAAGTTTGGGACGCCTCTGTTTACAAGAACCTCGTTTACAGTACAAGTTCAACATCGCAGAAAGTGAAAAATGGATAAAGAACTTGTGGTATTTACTTACAACGCAGTATCACTCAGCAATGAAATCTATGTCATCAGGCCCGTAGCAGCATAATGAGTGGATTCAGGTACGATGATTCTAACTGAAATAAGTCACACAGAAAAAGAAACATCATAAGATATCACTAATACACGGAATGTAAACTTGGCTACACAGGAACTGCATTCCAAAACAGAACAGGGTCTCAAATTTAGAAAACCAACTTATGCTTGCTTAAGGGGAAAGGTGAGTTGGGGTGCTGCATAAAACCAGAGATTGAAATGAGCACAGATAAAGTTCCTTAAGTCAAATATGGAATACACAAGAGCTACTCCTTGCTCAACGAAATGGACTCAACACCGCATATTAAACGCCTAAGAATGTACCTGACTAGTAAGTATCGTAAAACCTATGGATTGCTATGTCTCCAAAAGAGAATCAAGCGTGTGTACAGGGGCATAAACGCAGCAGTGATAGGATTGGAGAGGTTCTGTGAGCAAATGAAGACCCTTTGAAGTCATATTGCATGGTACCCATTACACGGGTCTCAACTCTCCAGGTTTAAGGTATTCTTCCTTCAGCTAAAACATGCATGTGGAACCCAAGTATGATCAACCATGTGAACGGGAGACGTGTTCAAATATGTCTCAGTTTTCCTCCCCTGGTACTCGGGTGCAACATTCCAGACGCTTTACTAACACTCTCCCCACTTGGAGAGTCAGCGCCTTTAACCTCCTGTTTGGCTCAGTTTGCAATTTCTGCGGAAGATGAACAGGAATAGCGAGAACCAATGAGAGGCTAGCTGGAGGTGTCTGGACGGGCAAATTTAACTCTCATTTCCCACCAGGAAGAGGAAATAACCAAAGGCTCAGTGTGCCGTGCCGGAACCAGATTAGGGCCTGAAGCCAACCTGCGGTGTTGCGGCCAGGTCACAAGAAAGCGAGTTGAAGAAAGGAGCTCAGGGGCACTGTAATTCACAAACCTGCAGAGTTATAAATGACAGCTATCGTCCAAAAATAGACTGAAGTAAGGCTGCCAAGAGGACTTGAAAGCGGGGCAGAATTGCAGGAAACCGATTTCAGGAGGTAGACTGGAATTGCATTGAAAGCATAGGAAAAGAGGCAGAACGTCCACAATGATGCACTTGGCCAAAAAGGGCGTATGCGTTTTTTCCTGAATATATTCAGGAAAAAACGCATACGCCCTTTTTGGCCAACCAAGCAAGCTTGCAAAGGAAATCTGCACTACAATGAAGTCTCACTTCCCCCGGTCAAAAGGGCCATCTGAAAAAAGTGTAAAATCCAGAAAGGCAGGACAGGCCATGGAGAACTGGGAGCCTTGTTATGCTGATGGGCGGGATGTAAATTGCCAACAACCACTCCGGAGAAGTGTATGGTGTTTCCTGAAACATCTAAAAAACAAAGCAACAGAGCCTAGGGCACTTCCACTTATGGTCCTATAGCTTAGGGAAATTAAAATCAAAAAGACACAGCCACCCCAAAGTTTGGGACGCCTCTGTTTACAAGAACCTCGTTTACAGTACAAGTTCAACATCGCAGAAAGTGAAAAATGGATAAAGAACTTGTGGTATTTACTTACAACGCAGTATCACTCAGCAATGAAATCTATGTCATCAGGCCCGTAGCAGCATAATGAGTGGATTCAGGTACGATGATTCTAACTGAAATAAGTCACACAGAAAAAGAAACATCATAAGATATCACTAATACACGGAATGTAAACTTGGCTACACAGGAACTGCATTCCAAAACAGAACAGGGTCTCAAATTTAGAAAACCAACTTATGCTTGCTTAAGGGGAAAGGTGAGTTGGGGTGCTGCATAAAACCAGAGATTGAAATGAGCACAGATAAAGTTCCTTAAGCCAAATATGGAATAGACAAGAGCTACTCCTTGCTCAACGAAATGGACTCAACACCGCATATTAAACGCCTAAGAATGTACCTGACTTGTAAGTATCTTAAAACCTATGGATTGCTATGTCTCCGAAAGAGAATCAAGCATTTGTACAGGGGCAAAAATGCAGCAGTGATAGGATTGGAGAGGTTCAGTGAGCAAATGAAGACCCTTTGAAGTCATATTGCATGGTACCCATTCCACGGGTTTCAACTACCCAGGTTTAAGGTATTCTTCCTTCAGCTAAAACATGCATGTGGAACCTAGAGTATGATCAACCATGTGATCGGGAGAGGTGTTCAAATATGTCTCAGTTTTCGTACCCTGGTACTCGGGTGCAACATTCCAGACGCTTTACTAACACTCTCCCTACTTGGAGAGTCAGTGCCTTTAACCTCCTGTTTGCCCCACTTTGCAATTTCTGCGGAAGATGAACAGGAATAGCGAGAACCAATGAGAGACTAGCTGGAGGTGTCTGGACGGGCAAATTTAACTCTCATTTCCCACCAGGAAGAGGAATTAACCAAAGGCTCAGTGTGCCGTGCCGGAACCAGATTAGGGGCTGAAGCCATCCTGCGGTGTTGCGGCCAGCTCACAAGAAAGCGAGTTGAAGAAAGGAGCTCAGGGGCACTGTAATTCACAAACCTGCAGAGTTATAAATGACAGCTATCGTCCAAAAATAGACTGAAGTAAGGCTGCCAAGAGGACTTGAAAGCGGGGCAGAATTGCAGGAAACCGATTTCAGGAGGTAGACTGGAATTGCATTGAAAGCATAGGAAAAGAGGCAGAACGTCCACAATGATGCACTTGGCCAAAAAGGGCGTATGCGTTTTTTCCTGAATATATTCAGGAAAAAACGCATACGCCCTTTTTGGCCAACCAAGCAAGCTTGCAAAGGAAATCTGCACTACAATGAAGTCTCACTTCCCCCCGGTCAAAAGGGCCATCTGAAAAAAGTGTAAAATCCAGAAAGGCAGGACAGGCCATGGAGAACTGGGAGCCTTGTTATGCTGATGGGCGGGATGTAAATTGCCAACAACCACTCGGGAGAAGTGTATGGTGTTTCCTGAAACATCTAAAAAACAAAGCAACAGAGCCTAGGGCACTTCCACTTATGGTCCTATAGCTTAGGGAAATTAAAATCAAAAAGACACAGCCACCCCAAAGTTTGGAACGGCTCTGTTTACAAGAACCTCATTTACAGTACAAGTTCAACATCACAGAAAGTGAAAAATGGATAAAGAACTTGTGGTACTTACGTACAATGCAGTATCACTCAGCAATGAAATCTATGTCATCAGGCCCGTAGCAGCATAATGAGTAGATTCAGGTACGATGATTCTAACTGAAATAAGTCACACAGAAAAAGAAACATCATAAGATATCACTAATACACGGAATGTAAACTTGGCTACACAGGAACTGAATTCCAAAACAGAACAGGTTCTCAAATTTAGAAAACCAACTTATGCTTGCTTAAGGGTAAAGGTGAGTTGGGTTGCTGCATAAAACCAGAGATTGAAATGAGCACAGATAAAGTTCCTTAAGCCAAATATGGAATAGACAAGAGCTACTCCTTGCTCAACGAAATGGACTCAACACCGCATATTAAACGCCTAAGAATGTACCTGACTAGTAAGTATCTTAAAACCTATGGATTGCTATGTCTCCAAAAGAGAATCAAGCGTGTGTACAGGGGCATAAACGCAGCAGTGATAGGATTGGAGAGGTTCGGTGAGCAAATGAAGACCCTTTGAAGTCATATTGCATGGTACCCATTCCACGGGTTTCAACTACCCAGGTTTTAGGTATTCTTCCTTCAGCTAAAACATGCATGTGGAACCCAGAGTATGATCAACCATGTGATCGGGAGACGTGTTCAAATATGTCTCAGTTTTCGTACCCTGGTACTCGGGTGCAACATTCCAGACGCTTTACTAACACTCTCCCCACTTGGAGAGTCAGCGCCTTTAACCTCCTGTTTGGCACAGTTTGCAATTTCTGCGGAAGATGAACAGGAATAGCGAGAACCAATGAGAGGCTAGCTGGAGGTGTCTGGACGGGCAAATTTAACTCTCATTTCCCAACAGGAAGAGGAAATAACCAAAGGCTCAGCGTACCGTACCGGAACCAGATTAGGGCCTGAAGCCATCCTGCGCTGTTGCGGCCAGCTCAAAAGAAACTGAGTTGAAGAAAGGAGCTCAGGGGCACTGTAATTCACAAACCTGCAGAGTTATAAATGACAGCTATCGTCCAAAAATAGACTGAAGTAAGGCTGCCAAGAGGACTTGAAAGCGGGGCAGAATTGCAGGAAACCGATTTCAGGAGGTAGACTGGAATTGCATTGAAAGCATAGGAAAAGAGGCAGAACGTCCACAATGATGCACTTGGCCAACTGAATATATTCAGGAAAAAACGCATATGCCCTTTTTGGCCAACCAAGCAAGCTTGCAAAGGAAATCTGCACTACAATGAAGTCTCACTTCCCCCCAGTCAAATGGGCCATCTGAAAAAAGTGTAAAATCCAGAAAGGCAGGACAGGCCATGGAGAACTGGGAGCCTTGTTATGCTGATGGGCGGGATGTAAATTGCCAACAACCACTAGGGAGAAGTGTATGGTGTTTCCTGAAACATCTAAAAAACAAAGCAACAGAGCCTAGGGCACTGCCACTTATGCTCCTATAGCTTAGGGAAATTAAAATAAAAAAGACACAGCCACCCCAAAGTTTGGGACGCCTCTGTTTACAAGAACCTCGTTTACAATAAAAGTTCAACATCGCAGAAAGTGAAAAATGGATAAAGAACTTGTGGTATTTACTTACAACGCAGTATCACTCAGCAATGAAATCTATGTCATCAGGCCCGTAGCAGCATAATGAGTGGATTCAGGTACGATGATTCTAACTGAAATAAGTCACACAGAAAAAGAAACATCATAAGATATCAGTAATACACGGAATGGAAACTTGGCTACACAGGAACTGAATTCCAAAACAGAACAGGGTCTCAAATTTAGAAAACCAACTTATGCTTGCTTAAGGGTAAAGGTGAGTTGGGGTGCTGCATAAAACCAGAGATTGAAATGAGCACAGATAAAGTTCCTTAAGTCAAATATGGAGTAGACAAGAGCTACTCCTTGCTCAACGAAATGGACTCAACACCGCATATTAAACGCCTAAGAATGTACCTGACTAGTAAGTATCGTAAAACCTATGGATTGCTATGTCTCCAAAAGAGAATCAAGCGTGTGTACAGGGGCATAAACGCAGCAGTGATAGGATTGGAGAGGTTCGGTGAGCAAATGAAGACCCTTTGAAGTCATATTGCATGGTACCCATTCCACGGGTCTCAACTCTCCAGGTTTAAGGTATTCTTCCTTCAGCTAAAACATGCATGTGGAACCCAAGTATGATCAACCATGTGAACGGGAGACGTGTTCAAATATGTCTCAGTTTTCCTCCCCTGGTACTCGGGTGCAACATTCCAGACGCTTTACTAACACTCTCCCCACTTGGAGAGTCAGTCCCTTTAACCTCCTGTTTGGCCCAGTTTGCAATTTCTGTGGAAGATGAACAGGAATAGCGAGAACCAATGAGAGACTAGCTAGAGGTGTCTGGATGGGCAAATTTAACTCTCATTTCCCACCAGGAAGAGGAAATAACCAAAGGCTCAGCGTGCCGTGCCAGAACCAGATTAGGGCCTGAAGACATCCTGCGGTGTTGCGGCCAGGTCACAAGAAAACGAGGTGAAGAAAGGAGCTCAGGGGCACTGTAATTCACAAACCTGCAGAGTTATAAATGACAGCTATCGTCCAAAAATAGACTGAAGTAAGGCTGCCAAGAGGACTTGAAAGCGGGGCAGAATTGCAGGAAACCGATTTCAGGAGGTAGACTGGAATTGCATTGAAAGCATAGGAAAAGAGGCAGAACGTCCACAATGATGCACTTGGCCAAAAAGGGCGTATGCGTTTTTTCCTGAATATATTCAGGAAAAAACGCATACGCCCTTTTTGGCCAACCAAGCAAGCTTGCAAAGGAAATCTGCACTACAATGAAGTCTCACTTCTCCCCGGTCAAAAGGGCCATCTGAAAAAAGTGTAAAATCCAGAAAGGCAGGACAGGCCATGGAGAACTGGGAGCCTTGTTATGCTGATGGGCGGGATGTAAATTGCCAACAACCACTCGGGAGAAGTGTATGGTGTTTCCTGAAACATCTAAAAAACAAAGCAACAGAGCCTAGGGCACTTCCACTTATGGTCCTATAGCTTAGGGAAATTAAAATCAAAAAGACACAGCCACCCCAAAGTTTGGGACGCCTCTGTTTACAAGAACCTCGTTTACAGTACAAGTTCAACATCGCAGAAAGTGAAAAATGGATAAAGAAGTTGTGGTATTTACTTACAATGCAGTATCACTCAGCAATGAAATCTGTGTCATCAGGCCCTTAGCAGCACAATGAGTGGATTCAGGTATGACGATTCTAACTGAAATAAGTCGCACAGAAAAAGAAACATCATAAGATATCAGTAATACACGGAATGTAAACTTGGCTACACAGGAACTGAATTACAGAACAGAACAGGGTCTCAAATTTAGAAAACCAACTTATGCTTGCTTAAGGGTAAAGGTGAGTTGGGGTGCTGCATAAAACCAGAGATTGAAATGAGCACAGATAAAGTTCCTTAAGCCAAATATGGAATAGACAAGAGCTACTCCTTGCTCAACGAAATGGACTCAACACCGCATATTAAACGCCTAAGAATGTACCTGACTTGTAAGTATCTTAAAACCTATGGATTGCTATGTCTCCGAAAGAGAATCAAGCATTTGTACAGGGGCATAAACGCAGCAGTGATAGGATTGGAGACGTTCAGTGAGCAAATGAAGACCCTTTGAAGTCATATTGCATGGTACCCATTCCACGGGTTTCAAGTACCCAGGTTTAAGGTATTCTTCCTTCAGCTAAAACATGCATGTGGAACCTAGAGTATGATCAACCATGTGATCGGGAGACGTGTTCAAATATGTCTCAGTTTTTGTACCCTGGTACTCGGGTGCAACATTCCAGACGCTTTACTAACACTCTCCCTACTTGGAGAGTCAGTGCCTTTAACCTCCTGTTTGGCCCAGTTTGCAATTTCTGCGCAAGATGAACAGGAATAGCGAGAACCAATGAGAGACTAGCTGGAGGTGTCTGGACGGGCAAATTTAACTCTCATTTCCCACCAGGAAGAGGAATTAACCAAAGGCTCAGCGTGCCGTGCCGGAACCAGATTAGGGCCTGAAGCCATCCTGCGGTGTTGCGGCCAGCTCACAAGAAAGCGAGTTGAAGAAAGGAGCTCAGGGGCACTGTAATTCACAAACCTGCAGAGTTATAAATGACAGCTATCGTCCAAAAATAGACTGAAGTAAGGCTGCCAAGAGGACTTGAAAGTGGGGCAGAATTGCAGGAAACCGATTTCAGGAGGTAGACTGGAATTGCATTGAAAGCATAGGAAAAGAGGCAGAACGTCCACAATGATGCACTTGGCCAAAAAGGGCGTATGCGTTTTTTCCTGAATATATTCAGGAAAAAACGCATACGCCCTTTTTGGCCAACCAAGCAAGCTTGCAAAGGAAATCTGCACTACAATGAAGTCTCACTTCCCCCCGGTCAAAAGGGCCATCTGAAAAAAGTGTAAAATCCAGAAAGGCAGGACAGGCCATGGAGAACTGGGAGCCTTGTTATGCTGATGGGCGGGATGTAAATTGCCAACAACCACTGGGGAGAAGTGTATGGTGTTTCCTGAAACATCTAAAAAACAAAGCAACAGAACCTAGGGCACTGCCACTTATGGTCCTATAGCTTAGGGAAATTAAAATCAAAAAGACACAGCCACCCCAAAGTTTGGAATGGCTCTGTTTACAAGAACCTCGTTTACAGTACAAGTTCAACATCGCAGAAAGTGAAAAATGGATAAAGAAGTTGTGGTACTTACGTACAATGCAGTATCACTCAGCAATGAAATCTGTGTCATCAGGCCCTTAGCAGCACAATGAGTGGATTCAGGTATGATGATTCTAACTGAAATAAGTCGCACAGAAAAAGAAACATCATAAGATATCAGTAATACACGGAATGTAAACTTGGCTACACAGGAACTGAATTACAGAACAGAACAGGGTCTCAAATTTAGAAAACCAACTTATGCTTGCTTAAGGGTAAAGGTGAGTTGGGGTGCTGCATAAAACCAGAGATTGAAATGAGCACAGATAAAGTTCCTTAAGCCAAATATGGAATAGACAAGAGCTACTCCTTGCTCAACGAAATGGACTCAACACCGCATATTAAACGCCTAAGAATGTACCTGACTTGTAAGTATCTTAAAACCTATGGATTTCTATGTCTCCGAAAGAGAATCAAGCATTTGTACAGGGGCATAAACGCAGCAGTGATAGGATTGGAGAGGTTCAGTGAGCAAATGAAGACCCTTTGAAGTCATATTGCATGGTACCCATTCCACGGGTTTCAAGTACCCAGGTTTAAGGTATTCTTCCTTCAGCTAAAACATGCATGTGGAACCTAGAGTATGATCAACCATGTGATCGGGAGACGTGTTCAAATATGTCTCAGTTTTCGTACCCTGGTACTCGGGTGCAACATTCCAGACGCTTTACTAACACTCTCCCTACTTGGAGAGTCAGTGCCTTTAACCTCCTGTTTGGCCCAGTTTGCAATTTCTGCGGAAGATGAACAGGAATAGCGAGAACCAATGAGAGAGTAGCTGGAGGTGTCTGGACGGGCAAATTTAACTCTCATTTCCCACCAGGAAGAGGAATTAACCAAAGGCTCAGCGTGCCGTGCCGGAACCAGTTTAGGGGCTGAAGCCATCCTGTGCTGTTGCGGCCAGCTCACAAGAAAGCGAGTTGAAGAAAGGAGCTCAGGGGCACTGTAATTCACAAACCTGCAGAGTTATAAATGACAGCTATCGTCCAAAAATAGACTGAAGTAAGGCTGCCAAGAGGACTTGAAAGCGGGGCAGAATTGCAGGAAACCGATTTCAGGAGGTAGACTGGAATTGCATTGAAAGCATAGGAAAAGAGGCAGAACGTCCACAATGATGCACTTGGCCAAAAAGGGCGTATGCGTTTTTTCCTGAATATATTCAGGAAAAAACGCATACGCCCTTTTGGCCAACCAAGCAAACTTGCAAATTAAATCTGCACTACAATGAAGTCTCACTTCTCCCCGGTCAAAAGGGCCATCTGAAAAAAGTGTAAAATCCAGAAAGGCAGGACAGGCCATGGAGAACTGGGAGCCTTGTTATGCTGATGGGCGGGATGTAAATTGCCAACAACCACTCGGAAGAAGTGTATGGTGTTTCCTGAAACATCTAAAAAACAAAGCAACAGAGCCTAGGGCACTTCCACTTATGGTCCTATAGCTTAGGGAATTTAAAATCAAAAAGACACAGCCACCCCAAAGTTTGGAACGGCTCTGTTTACAAGAACCTCGTTTACAGTACAAGTTCAACATCGCAGAAAGTGAAAAATGGATAAAGAAGTTGTGGTATTTACTTACAAAGCAATATCACTCAGCAATGAAATCTGTGTCATCAGGCCCTTAGCAGCACAATGAGTGGATTCAGGTATGATGATTCTAACTGAAATAAGTCACACAGAAAAAGAAACATCATAAGATATCAGTAATACACGGAATGGAAACTTGGCTACACAGGAACTGAATTACAGAACAGAACAGGGTCTCAAATTTAGAAAAACAACTTATGCTTGCTTAAGGGGAAAGGTGAGTTGGGGTGCTGCATAAAACCAGAGATTGAAATGAGCACAGATAAAGTTCCTTAAGCCAAATATGGAATAGACAAGAGCTACTCCTTGCTCAACGAAATGGACTCAACACCGCATATTAAACGCCTAAGAATGTACCTGACTTGTAAGTATCTTAAAACCTATGGATTGCTATGTCTCCAAAAGAGAATCAAGCATGTGTACAGGGGCATAAAAACAGCAGTGATAGGATTGGAGAGGTTCGGTGAGCAAATGAAGACCCTTTGAAGTCATATTGCATGGTACCCATTCCACGGGTTTCAACTACCCAGGTTTAAGGTATTCTTCCTTCAGCTAAAACATGCATGTGGAACCTAGAGTATGATCAACCATGTGATCGGGAGACGTGTTCAAATATGTCTCAGTTTTCCTCCCCTGGTACTCGGGTGCAACATTCCAGACGCTTTACTAACACTCTCCCCACTTGGAGAGTCAGTCCCTTTAACCTCCTGTTTGGCCCAGTTTGCAATTTCTGCGGAAGATGAACAGGAATAGCGAGAACCAATGGAGACTAGCTGGAGGTGTCTGGACGGGCAAATTTAACTCTCATTTCCTACCAGGAAGAGGAATTAACCAAAGGCTCAGCGTGCCATGCCAGAACCAGATTAGGGCCTGAAGCCATCCTGCGGTGTTGCGGCCAGCTCAAAAGAAAGCGAGTTGAAGAAAGGAGCTCAGGGGCACTGTAATTCACAAACCTGCAGAGTTATAAATGACAGCTATCGTCCAAAAATAGACTGAAGTAAGGCTGCCAAGAGGACTTGAAAGCGGGGCAGAATTGCAGGAAACCGATTTCAGGAGGTAGACTGGAATTGCATTGAAAGCATAGGAAAAGAGGCAGAACGTCCACAATGATGCACTTGGCCAAAAAGGGCGTATGCGTTTTTTCCTGAATATATTCAGGAAAAAACGCATACGCCCTTTTTGGCCAACCAAGCAAGCTTGCAAAGGAAATCTGCACTACAATGAAGTCTCACTTCCCCCGGTCAAAAGGGCCATCTGAAAAAAGTGTAAAATCCAGAAAGGCAGGACAGGCCATGGAGAACT
Source organism: Stenella coeruleoalba (assembly GCF_951394435.1). Taxonomy (NCBI): domain Eukaryota; kingdom Metazoa; phylum Chordata; class Mammalia; order Artiodactyla; family Delphinidae; genus Stenella; species Stenella coeruleoalba. Next base: position 153,916 of record NW_027646124.1, read on the forward strand.
GGGAGCCTTGTTATGCTGATCGGCGGGATGTAAATTGCCAACAACCACTCGGGAGAAGTGTATGGTGTTTCCTGAAACATCTAAAAAACAAAGCAACAGAACCTAGGGCACTTCCACTTATGGTCCTATAGCTTAGGGAAATTAAAATCAAAAAGACACAGCCACCCCAATGTTTGGAATGGCTCTGTTTACAAGAACCTCGTTTACAGTACAAGTTCAACATCGCAGAAAGTGAAAAATGGATAAAGAAGTTGTGGTACTTACGTACAATGCAGTATCACTCAGCAATGAAATCTGTGTCATCAGGCCCTTAGCAGCACAATGAGTGGATTCAGGTATGATGATTCTAACTGAAATAAGTCGCACAGAAAAAGAAACATCATAAGATATCAGTAATACACGGAATGTAAACTTGGCTACACAGGAACTGAATTACAGAACAGAACAGGGTCTCAAATTTAGAAAACCAACTTATGCTTGCTTAAGGGTAAAGGTGAGTTGGGGTGCTGCATAAAACCAGAGATTGAAATGAGCACAGATAAAGTTCCTTAAGCCAAATATGGAATAGACAAGAGCTACTCCTTGCTCAACGAAATGGACTCAACACCGCATATTAAACGCCTAAGAATGTACCTGACTTGTAAGTATCTTAAAACCTATGGATTTCTATGTCTCCGAAAGAGAATCAAGCATTTGTACAGGGGCATAAACGCAGCAGTGATAGGATTGGAGAGGTTCAGTGAGCAAATGAAGACCCTTTGAAGTCATATTGCATGGTACCCATTCCACGGGTTTCAAGTACCCAGGTTTAAGGTATTCTTCCTTCAGCTAAAACATGCATGTGGAACCTAGAGTATGATCAACCATGTGATCGGGAGACGTGTTCAAATATGTCTCAGTTTTCGTACCCTGGTACTCGGGTGCAACATTCCAGACGCTTTACTAACACTCTCCCTACTTGGAGAGTCAGTGCCTTTAACCTCCTGTTTGCCCCAGTTTGCAATTTCTGCGGAAGATGAACAGGAATAGCGAGAACCAATGAGAGAGTAGCTGGAGGTGTCTGGACGGGCAAATTTAACTCTCATTTCCCACCAGGAAGAGGAATTAACCAAAGGCTCAGCGTGCCGTGCCGGAACCAGTTTAGGGGCTGAAGCCATCCTGTGCTGTTGCGGCCAGCTCACAAGAAAGCGAGTTGAAGAAAGGAGCTCAGGGGCACTGTAATTCACAAACCTGCAGAGTTATAAATGACAGCTATCGTCCAAAAATAGACTGAAGTAAGGCTGCCAAGAGGACTTGAAAGCGGGGCAGAATTGCAGGAAACCGATTTCAGGAGGTAGACTGGAATTGCATTGAAAGCATAGGAAAAGAGGCCGAACATCCACAATGATGCACTTGGCCAAAAAGGGCGTATGCGTTTTTTCCTGAATATATTCAGGAAAAAACGCATACGCCCTTTTTGGCCAACCAAGCAAGCTTGCAAAGGAAATCTGCACTACAATGAAGTCTCACTTCCCCCCGGTCAAAAGGGCCATCTGAAAAAAGTGTAAAATCCAGAAAGGCAGGACAGGCCATGGAGAACTGGGAGCCTTGTTATGCTGATGGGCGGGATGTAAATTGCCAACAACCACTCGGGAGAAGTGTATGGTGTTTCCTGAAACATCTAAAAAACAAAGCAACAGAGCCTAGGGCACTTCCACTTATGGTCCTATAGCTTAGGGAAATTAAAATCAAAAAGACACAGCCACCCCAAAGTTTGGACCGGCTCTGTTTACAAGAACCTCATTTACAGTACAAGTTCAACATCGCAGAAAGTGAAAAATGGATAAAGAACTTGTGGTACTTACGTACAATGCAGTATCACTCAGCAATGAAATCTATGTCATCAGGCCCGTAGCAGCATAATGAGTAGATTCAGGTACGATGATTCTAACTGAAATAAGTCACACAGAAAAAGAAACATCATAAGATATCACTAATACACGGAATGTAAACTTGGCTACACAGGAACTGAATTCCAAAACAGAACAGGTTCTCAAATTTAGAAAACCAACTTATGCTTGCTTAAGGGTAAAGGTGAGTTGGGTTGCTGCATAAAACCAGAGATTGAAATGAGCACAGATAAAGTTCCTTAAGCCAAATATGGAATAGACAAGAGCTACTCCTTGCTCAACGAAATGGACTCAACACCGCATATTAAACGCCTAAGAATGTACCTGACTAGTAAGTATCTTAAAACCTATGGATTGCTATGTCTCCAAAAGAGAATCAAGCGTGTGTACAGGGGCATAAACGCAGCAGTGATAGGATTGGAGAGGTTCGGTGAGCAAATGAAGACCCTTTGAAGTCATATTGCATCGTACCCATTCCACGGGTTTCAACTACCCAGGTTTTAGGTATTCTTCCTTCAGCTAAAACATGCATGTGGAACCCAGAGTATGATCAACCATGTGATCGGGAGACGTGTTCAAATATGTCTCAGTTTTCGTACCCTGGTACTCGGGTGCAACATTCCAGACGCTTTACTAACACTCTCCCCACTTGGAGAGTCAGCGCCTTTAACCTCCTGTTTGGCACAGTTTGCAATTCCTGCGGAAGATGAACAGGAATAGCGAGAACCAATGAGAGGCTAGCTGGAGGTGTCTGGACGGGCAAATTTAACTCTCATTTCCCAACAGGAAGAGGAAATAACCAAAGGCTCAGCGTACCGTACCGGAACCAGATTAGGGCCTGAAGCCATCCTGCGCTGTTGCGGCCAGCTCAAAAGAAACTGAGTTGAAGAAAGGAGCTCAGGGGCACTGTAATTCACAAACCTGCAGAGTTATAAATGACAGCTATCGTCCAAAAATAGACTGAAGTAAGGCTGCCAAGAGGACTTGAAAGCGGGGCAGAATTGCAGGAAACCGATTTCAGGAGGTAGACTGGAATTGCATTGAAAGCATAGGAAAAGAGGCAGAACGTCCACAATGATGCACTTGGCCAAAAACGGCGTATGCGTTTTTTCCTGAATATATTCAGGAAAAAACGCATACGCCCTTTTTGGCCAACCAAGCAAGCTTGCAAAGGAAATCTGCACTACAATGAAGTCTCACTTCCCCCCGGTCAAAAGGGCCATCTGAAAAAAGTGTAAAATCCAGAAAGGCAGGACAGGCCATGGAGAACTGGGAGCCTTGTTATGCTGATGGGCGGGATGTAAATTGCCAACAACCACTCGGGAGAAGTGTATGGTGTTTCCTGAAACATCTAAAAAACAAAGCAACAGAACCTAGGGCACTGCCACTTATGGTCCTATAGCTTAGGGAAATTAAAATCAAAAAGACAAGGCACCCCAAAGTTTGGAACGGCTCTGTTTACAAGAACCTCGTTTACAGTACAAGTTCAACATCGCAGAAAGTGAAAAATGGATAAAGAACTTGTGGTATTTACTTACAACGCAGTATCACTCAGCAATGAAATCTATGTCATCAGGCCCGTAGCAGCATAATGAGTGGATTCAGGTACGATGATTCTAACTGAAATAAGTCACACAGAAAAAGAAACATCATAAGATATCACTAATACACGGAATGTAAACTTGGCTACACAGGAACTGCATTCCAAAACAGAACAGGGTCTCAAATTTAGAAAACCAACTTATGCTTGCTTAAGGGGAAAGGTGAGTTGGGGTGCTGCATAAAACCAGAGATTGAAATGAGCACAGATAAAGTTCCTTAAGTCAAATATGGAATAGACAAGAGCTACTCCTTGCTCAACGAAATGGACTCAACACCGCATATTAAACGCCTAAGAATGTACCTGACTAGTAAGTATCGTAAAACCTATGGATTGCTATGTCTCCAAAAGAGAATCAAGCGTGTGTACAGGGGCATAAACGCAGCAGTGATAGGATTGGAGAGGTTCGGTGAGCAAATGAAGACCCTTTGAAGTCATATTGCATGGTACCCATTACACGGGTCTCAACGCTCCAGGTTTAAGGTATTCTTCCTTCAGCTAAAACATGCATGTGGAACCCAAGTATGATCAACCATGTGAACGGGAGACGTGTTCAAATATGTCTCAGTTTTCCTCCCCTGGTACTCGGGTGCAACATTCCAGACGCTTTACTAACACTCTCCCCACTTGGAGAGTCAGCGCCTTTAACCTCCTGTTTGGCTCAGTTTGCAATTTCTGCGGAAGATGAACAGGAATAGCGAGAACCAATGAGAGGCTAGCTGGAGGTGTCTGGACGGGCAAATTTAACTCTCATTTCCCACCAGGAAGAGGAAATAACCAAAGGCTCAGTGTGCCGTGCCGGAACCAGATTAGGGCCTGAAGCCAACCTGCGGTGTTGCGGCCAGGTCACAAGAAAGCGAGTTGAAGAAAGGAGCTCAGGGGCACTGTAATTCACAAACCTGCAGAGTTATAAATGACAGCTATCGTCCAAAAATAGACTGAAGTAAGGCTGCCAAGAGGACTTGAAAGCGGGGCAGAATTGCAGGAAACCGATTTCAGGAGGTAGACTGGAATTGCATTGAAAGCATAGGAAAAGAGGCAGAACGTCCACAATGATGCACTTGGCCAAAAAGGGCGTATGCGTTTTTTCCTGAATATATTCAGGAAAAAACGCATACGCCCTTTTTGGCCAACCAAGCAAGCTTGCAAAGGAAATCTGCACTACAATGAAGTCTCACTTCCCCCGGTCAAAAGGGCCATCTGAAAAAAGTGTAAAATCCAGAAAGGCAGGACAGGCCATGGAGAACTGGGAGCCTTGTTATGCTGATGGGCGGGATGTAAATTGCCAACAACCACTCCGGAGAAGTGTATGGTGTTTCCTGAAACATCTAAAAAACAAAGCAACAGAGCCTAGGGCACTTCCACTTATGGTCCTATAGCTTAGGGAAATTAAAATCAAAAAGACACAGCCACCCCAAAGTTTGGGACGCCTCTGTTTACAAGAACCTCCTTTACAGTACAAGTTCAACATCGCAGAAAGTGAAAAATGGATAAAGAATTTGTGGTATTTACTTACAACGCAGTATCACTCAGCAATGAAATCTATGTCATCAGGCCCGTAGCAGCATAATGAGTGGATTCAGGTACGATGATTCTAACTGAAATAAGTCACACAGAAAAAGAAACATCATAAGATATCACTAATACACGGAATGTAAACTTGGCTACACAGGAACTGCATTCCAAAACAGAACAGGGTCTCAAATTTAGAAAACCAACTTATGCTTGCTTAAGGGGAAAGGTGAGTTGGGGTGCTGCATAAAACCAGAGATTGAAATGAGCACAGATAAAGTTCCTTAAGCCAAATATGGAATAGACAAGAGCTACTCCTTGCTCAACGAAATGGACTCAACACCGCATATTAAACGCCTAAGAATGTACCTGACTTGTAAGTATCTTAAAACCTATGGATTGCTATGTCTCCGAAAGAGAATCAAGCATTTGTACAGGGGCATAAATGCAGCAGTGATAGGATAGGAGAGGTTCAGTGAGCAAATGAAGACCCTTTGAAGTCATATTGCATGGTACCCATTCCACGGGTTTCAACTACCCAGGTTTAAGGTATTCTTCCTTCAGCTAAAACATGCATGTGGAACCTAGAGTATGATCAACCATGTGATCGGGAGAGGTGTTCAAATATGTCTCAGTTTTCGTACCCTGGTACTCGGGTGCAACATTCCAGACGCTTTACTAACACTCTCCCTACTTGGAGAGTCAGTGCCTTTAACCTCCTGTTTGCCCCAGTTTGCAATTTCTGCGGAAGATGAACAGGAATAGCGAGAACCAATGAGAGACTAGCTGGAGGTGTCTGGACGGGCAAATTTAACTCTCATTTCCCACCAGGAAGAGGAATTAACCAAAGGCTCAGTGTGCCGTGCCGGAACCAGATTAGGGCCTGAAGCCATCCTGCGGTGTTGCGGCCAGCTCACAAGAAAGCGAGTTGAAGAAAGGAGCTCAGGGGCACTGTAATTCACAAACCTGCAGAGTTATAAATGACAGCTATCGTCCAAAAATAGACTGAAGTAAGGCTGCCAAGAGGACTTGAAAGCGGGGCAGAATTGCAGGAAACCGATTTCAGGAGGTAGACTGGAATTGCATTGAAAGCATAGGAAAAGAGGCAGAACGTCCACAATGATGCACTTGGCCAAAAAGGGCGTATGCGTTTTTTCCTGAATATATTCAGGAAAAAACGCATACGCCCTTTTTGGCCAACCAAGCAAGCTTGCAAAGGAAATCTGCACTACAATGAAGTCTCACTTCCCCCCGGTCAAAAGGGCCATCTGAAAAAAGTGTAAAATCCAGAAAGGCAGGACAGGCCATGGAGAACTGGGAGCCTTGTTATGCTGATGGGCGGGATGTAAATTGCCAACAACCACTCGGGAGAAGTGTATGGTGTTTCCTGAAACATCTAAAAAACAAAGCAACAGAGCCTAGGGCACTTCCACTTATGGTCCTATAGCTTAGGGAAATTAAAATCAAAAAGACACAGCCACCCCAAAGTTTGGAACGGCTCTGTTTACAAGAACCTCATTTACAGTACAAGTTCAACATCGCAGAAAGTGAAAAATGGATAAAGAACTTGTGGTACTTACGTACAATGCAGTATCACTCAGCAATGAAATCTATGTCATCAGGCCCGTAGCAGCATAATGAGTAGATTCAGGTACGATGATTCTAACTGAAATAAGTCACACAGAAAAAGAAACATCATAAGATATCACTAATACACGGAATGTAAACTTGGCTACACAGGAACTGAATTCCAAAACAGAACAGGTTCTCAAATTTAGAAAACCAACTTATGCTTGCTTAAGGGTAAAGGTGAGTTGGGTTGCTGCATAAAACCAGAGATTGAAATGAGCACAGATAAAGTTCCTTAAGCCAAATATGGAATAGACAAGAGCTACTCCTTGCTCAACGAAATGGACTCAACACCGCATATTAAACGCCTAAGAATGTACCTGACTAGTAAGTATCTTAAAACCTATGGATTGCTATGTCTCCAAAAGAGAATCAAGCGTGTGTACAGGGGCATAAACGCAGCAGTGATAGGATTGGAGAGGTTCGGTGAGCAAATGAAGACCCTTTGAAGTCATATTGCATGGTACCCATTCCACGGGTTTCAACTACCCAGGTTTTAGGTATTCTTCCTTCAGCTAAAACATGCATGTGGAACCAAGAGTATGATCAACCATGTGATCGGGAGACGTGTTCAAATATGTCTCAGTTTTCGTACCCTGGTACTCGGGTGCAACATTCCAGACGCTTTACTAACACTCTCCCCACTTGGAGAGTCAGCGCCTTTAACCTCCTGTTTGGCACAGTTTGCAATTTCTGCGGAAGATGAACAGGAATAGCGAGAACCAATGAGAGGCTAGCTGGAGGTGTCTGGACGGGCAAATTTAACTCTCATTTCCCAACAGGAAGAGGAAATAACCAAAGGCTCAGCGTACCGTACCGGAACCAGATTAGGGCCTGAAGCCATCCTGCGCTGTTGCGGCCAGCTCAAAAGAAACTGAGTTGAAGAAAGGAGCTCAGGGGCACTGTAATTCACAAACCTGCAGAGTTATAAATGACAGCTATCGTCCAAAAATAGACTGAAGTAAGGCTGCCAAGAGGACTTGAAAGCGGGGCAGAATTGCAGGAAACCGATTTCAGGAGGTAGACTGGAATTGCATTTCAAGCATAGGAAAAGAGGCAGAACGTCCACAATGATGCACTTGGCCAACTGAATATATTCAGGAAAAAACGCATATGCCCTTTTTGGCCAACCAAGCAAGCTTGCAAAGGAAATCTGCACTACAATGAAGTCTCACTTCCCCCCGGTCAAAAGGGCCATCTGAAAAAAGTGTAAAATCCAGAAAGGCAGGACAGGCCATGGAGAACTGGGAGCCTTGTTATGCTGATGGGCGGGATGTAAATTGCCAACAACCACTAGGGAGAAGTGTATGGTGTTTCCTGAAACATCTAAAAAACAAAGCAACAGAGCCTAGGGCACTGCCACTTATGCTCCTATAGCTTAGGGAAATTAAAATAAAAAAGACACAGCCACCCCAAAGTTTGGGACGCCTCTGTTTACAAGAACCTCGTTTACAATAAAAGTTCAACATCGCAGAAAGTGAAAAATAGATAAAGAACTTGTGGTATTTACTTACAACGCAGTATCACTCAGCAATGAAATCTATGTCATCAGGCCCGTAGCAGCATAATGAGTGGATTCAGGTACGATGATTCTAACTGAAATAAGTCACACAGAAAAAGAAACATCATAAGATATCAGTAATACACGGAATGGAAACTTGGCTACACAGGAACTGAATTCCAAAACAGAACAGGGTCTCAAATTTAGAAAACCAACTTATGCTTGCTTAAGGGTAAAGGTGAGTTGGGGTGCTGCATAAAACCAGAGATTGAAATGAGCACAGATAAAGTTCCTTAAGTCAAATATGGAGTAGACAAGAGCTACTCCTTGCTCAACGAAATGGACTCAACACCGCATATTAAACGCCTAAGAATGTACCTGACTAGTAAGTATCGTAAAACCTATGGATTGCTATGTCTCCAAAAGAGAATCAAGCGTGTGTACAGGGGCATAAACGCAGCAGTGATAGGATTGGAGAGGTTCGGTGAGCAAATGAAGACCCTTTGAAGTCATATTGCATGGTACCCATTCCACGGGTCTCAACTCTCCAGGTTTAAGGTATTCTTCCTTCAGCTAAAACATGCATGTGGAACCCAAGTATGATCAACCATGTGAACGGGAGACGTGTTCAAATATGTCTCAGTTTTCCTCCCCTGGTACTCGGGTGCAACATTCCAGACGCTTTACTAACACTCTCCCCACTTGGAGAGTCAGTCCCTTTAACCTCCTGTTTGGCCCAGTTTGCAATTTCTGTGGAAGATGAACAGGAATAGCGAGAACCAATGAGAGACTAGCTGGAGGTGTCTGGATGGGCAAATTTAACTCTCATTTCCCACCAGGAAGAGGAAATAACCAAAGGCTCAGCGTGCCGTGCCAGAACCAGATTAGGGCCTGAAGACATCCTGCGGTGTTGCGGCCAGGTCACAAGAAAGCGAGGTGAAGAAAGGAGCTCAGGGGCACTGTAATTCACAAACCTGCAGAGTTATAAATGACAGCTATCGTCCAAAAATAGACTGAAGTAAGGCTGCCAAGAGGACTTGAAAGCGGGGCAGAATTGCAGGAAACCGATTTCAGGAGGTAGACTGGAATTGCATTGAAAGCATAGGAAAAGAGGCAGAACGTCCACAATGATGCACTTGGCCAAAAAGGGCGTATGCATTTTTTCCTGAATATATTCAGGAAAAAACGCATACGCCCTTTTTGGCCAACCAAGCAAGCTTGCAAAGGAAATCTGCACTACAATGAAGTCTCACTTCCCCCCGGTCAAAAGGGCCATCTGAAAAAAGTGTAAAATCCAGAAAGGCAGGACAGGCCATGGAGAACTGGGAGCCTTGTTATGCTGATGGGCGGGATGTAAATTGCCAACAACCACTCGGGAGAAGTGTATGGTGTTTCCTGAAACATCTAAAAAACAAAGCAACAGAGCCTAGGGCACTGCCAATTATGGTCCTATAGCTTAGGGAAATTAAAATCAAAAAGACACAGCCACCCCAAAGTTTGGGACGCCTCTGTTTACAAGAACCTCGTTTACAGTACAAGTTCAACATCGCAGAAAGTGAAAAATGGATAAAGAAGTTGTGGTATTTACTTACAATGCAGTATCACTCAGCAATGAAATCTGTGTCATCAGGCCCTTAGCAGCACAATGAGTGGATTCAGGTATGACGATTCTAACTGAAATAAGTCGCACAGAAAAAGAAACATCATAAGATATCAGTAATACACGGAATGTAAACTTGGCTACACAGGAACTGAATTACAGAACAGAACAGGGTCTCAAATTTAGAAAACCAACTTATGCTTGCTTAAGGGTAAAGGTGAGTTGGGGTGCTGCATAAAACCAGAGATTGAAATGAGCACAGATAAAGTTCCTTAAGCCAAATATGGAATAGACAAGAGCTACTCCTTGCTCAACGAACTGGACTCAACACCGCATATTAAACGCCTAAGAATGTACCTGATTTGTAAGTATCTTAAAACCTATGGATTGCTATGTCTCCGAAAGAGAATCAAGCATGTGTACAGGGGCATAAACGCAGCAGTGATAGGATTGGAGACGTTCAGTGAGCAAATGAAGACCCTTTGAAGTCATATTGCATGGTACCCATTCCACGGGTTTCAAGTACCCAGGTTTAAGGTATTCTTCCTTCAGCTAAAACATGCATGTGGAACCTAGAGTATGATCAACCATGTGATCGGGAGACGTGTTCAAATATGTCTCAGTTTTCGTACCCTGGTACTCGGGTGCAACATTCCAGACGCTTTACTAACACTCTCCCTACTTGGAGAGTCAGTGCCTTTAACCTCCTGTTTGGCCCAGTTTGCAATTTCTGCGCAAGATGAACAGGAATAGCGAGAACCAATGAGAGACTAGCTGGAGGTGTCTGGACGGGCAAATTTAACTCTCATTTCCCACCAGGAAGAGGAATTAACCAAAGGCTCAGCGTGCCGTGCCGCAACCAGATTAGGGCCTGAAGCCATCCTGCGGTGTTGCGGTCAGCTCACAAGAAAGCGAGTTGAAGAAAGGAGCTCAGGGGCACTGTAATTCACAAACCTGCAGAGTTATAAATGACAGCTATCGTCCAAAAATAGACTGAAGTAAGGCTGCCAAGAGGACTTGAAAGCGGGGCAGAATTGCAGGAAACCGATTTCAGGAGGTAGACTGGAATTGCATTGAAAGCATAGGAAAAGAGGCAGAACGTCCACAATGATGCACTTGGCCAAAAAGGGCGTATGCGTTTTTTCCTGAATATATTCAGGAAAAAACGCATACGCCCTTTTTGGCCAACCAAGCAAGCTTGCAAAGGAAATCTGCACTACAATGAAGTCTCACTTCCCCCCGGTCAAAAGGGCCATCTGAAAAAAGTGTAAAATCCAGAAAGGCAGGACAGGCCATGGAGAACTGGGAGCCTTGTTATGCTGATGGGCGGGATGTAAATTGCCAACAACCACTCGGGAGAAGTGTATGGTGTTTCCTGAAACATCTAAAAAACAAAGCAACAGAACCTAGGGCACTGCCACTTATGGTCCTATAGCTTAGGGAAATTAAAATCAAAAAGACACAGCCACCCCAAAGTTTGGAATGGCTCTGTTTACAAGAACCTCGTTTACAGTACAAGTTCAACATCGCAGAAAGTGAAAAATGGATAAAGAAGTTGTGGTACTTACGTACAATGCAGTATCACTCAGCAATGAAATCTGTGTCATCAGGCCCTTAGCAGCACAATGAGTGGATTCAGGTATGATGATTCTAACTGATATAAGTCGCACAGAAAAAGAAACATCATAAGATATCAGTAATACACGGAATGTAAACTTGGCTACACAGGAACTGAATTACAGAACAGAACAGGGTCTCAAATTTAGAAAACCAACTTATGCTTGCTTAAGGGTAAAGGTGAGTTGGGGTGCTGCATAAAACCAGAGATTGAAATGAGCACAGATAAAGTTCCTTAAGCCAAATATGGAATAGACAAGAGCTACTCCTTGCTCAACGAAATGGACTCAACACCGCATATTAAACGCCTAAGAATGTACCTGACTTGTAAGTATCTTAAAACCTATGGATTTCTATGTCTCCGAAAGAGAATCAAGCATTTGTACAGGGGCATAAACGCAGCAGTGATAGGATTGGAGAGGTTCAGTGAGCAAATGAAGACCCTTTGAAGTCATATTGCATGGTACCCATTCCACGGGTTTCAAGTACCCAGGTTTAAGGTATTCTTCCTTCAGCTAAAACATGCATGTGGAACCTAGAGTATGATCAACCATGTGATCGGGAGACGTGTTCAAATATGTCTCAGTTTTCGTACCCTGGTACTCGGGTGCAACATTCCAGACGCTTTACTAACACTCTCCCTACTTGGAGAGTCAGTGCCTTTAACCTCCTGTTTGCCCCAGTTTGCAATTTCTGCGGAAGATGAACAGGAATAGCGAGAACTAATGAGAGAGTAGCTGGAGGTGTCTGGACGGGCAAATTTAACTCTCATTTCCCACCAGGAAGAGGAATTAACCAAAGGCTCAGCGTGCCGTGCCGGAACCAGTTTAGGGGCTGAAGCCATCCTGTGCTGTTGCGGCCAGCTCACAAGAAAGTGAGTTGAAGAAAGGAGCTCAGGGGCACTGTAATTCACAAACCTGCAGAGTTATAAATGACAGCTATCGTCCAAAAATAGACTGAAGTAAGGCTACCAAGAGGACTTGAAAGCGGGGCAGAATTGCAGGAAACCGATTTCAGGAGGTAGACTGGAATTGCATTGAAAGCATAGGAAAAGAGGCCGAACATCCACAATGATGCACTTGGCCAAAAAGGGCGTATGCGTTTTTTCCTGAATATATTCAGGAAAAAACGCATACGCCCTTTTTGGCCAACCAAGCAAGCTTGCAAAGGAAATCTGCACTACAATGAAGTCTCACTTCCCCCCGGTCAAAAGGGCCATCTGAAAAAAGTGTAAAATCCAGAAAGGCAGGACAGGCCATGGAGAACTGGGAGCCTTGTTATGCTGATGGGCGGGATGTAAATTGCAAACAACCACTCGGGAGAAGTGTATGGTGTTTCCTGAAACATCTAAAAAACAAAGCAACGGAACCTAGGGCACTTCCACTTATGGTCCTATAGCTTAGGGAAATTAAAATCAAAAAGACACAGCCACCCCAAAGTTTGGAACGGCTCTGTTTACAAGAACCTCGTTTACAGTACAAGTTCAACATCGCAGAAAGTGAAAAATGGATAAAGAAGTTGTGGTATTTACTTACAAAGCAATATCACTCAGCAATGAAATCTGTGTCATCAGGCCCTTAGCAGCACAATGAGTGGATTCAGGTATGATGATTCTAACTGAAATAAGTCACACAGAAAAAGAAACATCACAAGATATCAGTAATACATGGAATGTAAACTTGGCTACACAGGAACTGAATTACAGAACAGAACAGGGTCTCAAATTTAGAAAACCAACTTATGCTTGCTTAAGGGGAAAGGTGAGTTGGGGTGCTGCATAAAACCAGAGATTGAAATGAGCACAGATAAAGTTCCTTAAGCCAAATATGGAATAGACAAGAGCTACTCCTTGCTCAACGAAATGTACTCAACACCGCATATTAAATGCCTAAGAATGTACCTGATTAGTAAGTATCTTAAAACCTATGGATTGCTATGTCTCCGAAAGAGAATCAAGCATGTATACAGGGGCATAAACGCAGCAGTGATAGGATTGGAGAGGTTCGGTGAGCAAATGAAGACCCTTTGAAGTCATATTGCATGGTACCCATTCCACGGGTTTCAACTACCCAGGTTTTAGGTATTCTTCCTTCAGCTAAAACATGCATGTGGAACCCAAGTATGATCAACCATGTGAATGGGAGACTTGTTCAAATATGTCTCAGTTTTCTTCCCCTGGTACTCGGGTGCAACATTCCAGACGCTTTACTAATACTCTCCCCACTTGGAAAGTCAGCGCCTTTAACCTCCTGTTTGGCCCAGTTTGCAATTTCTGCGGAAGATGAACAGGAATAGCGAGAACCAATGAGAGGCTAGCTGGAGGTGTCTGGACGGGGAAATTTAACTCTCATTTCCCACCAAGAAGAGGAAATAACCAAAGGCTCAGTGTGCCGTGCCGGAACCAGATTAGGGCCTGAAGCCATCCTGCGGTGTTGCGGCCAGCTCACAAGAAAGCGAGTTGAAGAAAGGAGCTCAGGGGCACTGTAATTCACAAACCTGCAGAGTTATAAATGACCTCTATCGTCCAAAAATAGACTGAAGTAAGGCTGCCAAGAGGACTTGAAAGCGGGGCAGAATTGCAGGAAACCGATTTCAGGAGGTAGACTGGAATTGCATTGAAAGCATAGGAAAAGAGGCAGAACGTAAACAATAATGCACTTGGCCAAAAAGGGCGTATGCGTTTTTTCCTGAATATATTCAGGAAAAAACGCATACGCCCTTTTTGGCCAACCAAGCAAGCTTGCAAAGGAAATCTGCACTACAATGAAGTCTTACTTCCCCCCGGTCAAAAGGGCCCTCTGAAAAAAGTGTAAAATCCAGAAAGGCAGGACAGGCCATGGAGAACTGGGAGCCTTGTTATGCTGATGGGCGGGATGTAAATTGCCAACAACCACTCGGGAGAAGTATATGGTGTTTCCTGAAACATCTAAAAAACAAAGCAACAGAACCTAGGGCACTTCCACTTATGGTCCTATAGCTTAGGGAAATTAAAATCAAAAAGACACAGCCACCCCAAAGTTTGGAACGGCTCTGTTTACAAGAACCTCGTTTACAGTACAAGTTCAACATCGCAGAAAGTGAAAAATGGATAAAGAAGTTGTGGTATTTACTTACAAAGCAATATCACTCAGCAATGAAATCTGTGTCATCAGGCCCTTAGCAGCACAATGAGTGGATTCAGGTATGATGATTCTAACTGAAATAAGTCACACAGAAAAAGAAACATCATAAGATATCAGTAATACACGGAATGTAAACTTGGCTACACAGGAACTGAATTACAGAACAGAACAGGGTCTCAAATTTAGAAAACCAACTTATGCTTGCTTAAGGGGAAAGGTAAGTTGGGGTGCTGCATAAAACCAGAGATTGAAATGAGCACAGATAAAGTTCCTTAAGCCAAATATGGAATAGACAAGAGCTACTCCTTGCTCAACGAAATGGACTCAACACCGCATATTAAATGCCTAAGAATGTACCTGATTAGTAAGTATCTTAAAACCTATGGATTGCTATGTCTCCAAAAGAGAATCAAGCATGTATACAGGGGCATAAACGCAGCAGTGATAGGATTGGAGAGGTTCGGTGAGCAAATGAAGACCCTTTGAAGTCATATTGCATGGTACCCATTCCACGGGTTTCAACTACCCATGTTTTAGGTATTCTTCCTTCAGCTAAAACATGCATGTGGAACCCAAGTATGATCAACCATGTGAATGGGAGACTTGTTCAAATATGTCTCAGTTTTCTTCCCCTGGTACTCGGGTGCAACATTCCAGACGCTTTACTAATACTCTCCCCACTTGGAAAGTCAGCGCCTTTAACCTCCTGTTTGGCCCAGTTTGCAATTTCTGCGGAAGATGAACAGGAATAGCGAGAACCAATGAGAGGCTAGCTGGAGGTGTCTGGACGGGCAAATTTAACTCTCATTTCCCACCAGGAGGAGGAAATAACCAAAGGCTCAGTGTGCCGTGCCGGAACCAGATTAGGGCCTGAAGCCATCCTGCGGTGTTGCGGCCAGCTCACAAGAAAGCGAGTTGAAGAAAGGAGCTCAGGGGCACTGTAATTCACAAACCTGCAGAGTTATAAATGACAGCTATCGTCCAAAAATAGACTGAAGTAAGGCTGCCAAGAGGACTTCAAAGCGGGGCAGAATTGCAGGAAACCGATTTCAGGAGGTAGACTGGAATTGCATTGAAAGCATAGGAAAAGAGGCAGAACGTACACAATAATGCACTTGGCCAAAAAGGGCGTATGCGTTTTTTCCTGAATATATTCAGGAAAAAACGCATACGCCCTTTTTGGCCAACCAAGCAAGCTTGCAAAGGAAATCTGCACTACAATGAAGTCTTACTTCCCCCCGGTCAAAAGGGCCCTCTGAAAAAAGTGTAAAATCCAGAAAGGCAGGACAGGCCATGGAGAACTGGGAGCCTTGTTATGCTGATGGGCGGGATGTAAATTGCCAACAGACACTCGGGAGAAGTGTATGGTGTTTCCTGAAACATCTAAAAAACAAAGCAACAGAACCTAGGGCACTTCCACTTATGGTCCTATAGCTTAGGGAAATTAAAATCAAAAAGACACAGCCACCTCAAAGTTTGGGACGCCTCTGTTTACAAGAACCTCGTTTACAGTACAAGTTCAACATCGCAGAAAGTGAAAAATGGATAAAGAACTTGTGGTATTTACTTACAACGCAGTATCACTCAGCAATGAAATCTATGTCATCAGGCCCGTAGCAGCACAACGAGTGGATTCAGGTACGATGATTCTAACTGAAATAAGTCACACAGAAAAAGAAACATCATAAGATATCACTAATACACGGAATGAAAACTTGACTACACAGGAACTGCATTCCAAAACAGAACAGGGTCTCAAATTTAGAAAACCAACTTATGCTTGCTTAAGGGGAAAGGTGAGTTGGGGTGCGGCATAAAACCAGAGATTGAAATGAGCACAGATAAAGTTCCTTAAGCCAAATATGGAATAGACAAGAGCTACTCCTTGCTCAACGAAATGGACTCAACACCGCATATTAAACGCCTAAAAATGTACCTGACTTGTAAGTATCTTAAAACCTATGGATTGCTATGTCTCCAAAAGAGAATCAAGCATGTGTACAGGGGCATAAACGCAGCAGTGATAGGATTGGAGAGGTTCGGTGAGCAAATGAAGACCCTTTGAAGTCATATTGCATGGTACCCATTCCACGGGTTTCAACTACCCAGGTTTAAGGTATTCTTCCTTCAGCTAAAACATTCATGTGGAACCTAGAGTATGATCAACCATGTGATCGGGAGACGTGTTCAAATATGTCTCAGTTTTCGTACCCTGGTACTCGGGTGCAACATTCCAGACGCTTTACTAACACTCTCCCGACTTGGAGAGTCAGTCCCTTTAACCTCCTGTTTGGCCCAGTTTGCAATTTCTGCGGAAGATGAACAGGAATAGCGAGAACCAATGGAGACTAGCTGGAGGTGTCTGGACGGGCAAATTTAACTCTCATTTCCCACCAGGAAGAGGAATTAACCAAAGGCTCAGCGTGCCGTTCCGGAACCAGATTAGGGCCTGAAGCCATCCTGCGGTGTTGCGGCCAGCTCACAAGAAAGCGAGTTGAAGAAAGGAGCTCAGGGGCACTGTAATTCACAAACCTGCAGAGTTATAAATGACAGCTATCGTCCAAAAATAGACTGAAGTAAGGCTGCCAAGAGGACTTGAAAACGGGGCAGAATTGCAGGAAACCGATTTCAGGAGGTAGACTGGAATTGCATTGAAAGCATAGGAAAAGAGGCAGAACGTCCACAATGATGCACTTGGCCAAAAAGGGCGTATGCGTTTTTTCCTGAATATATTCAGGAAAAAACGCATACGCCCTTTTTGGCCAACCAAGCAAGCTTGCAAAGGAAATCTGCACTACAATGAAGTCTCACTTCCCCCCGGTCAAAAGGGCCATCTGAAAAAAGTGTAAAATCCAGAAAGGCAGGACAGGCCATGGAGAACTGGGAGCCTTGTTATGCTGATGGGCGGGATGTAAATTGCCAACAACCACTCGGGAGAAGTGTATGGTGTTTCCTGAAACATCTAAAAAACAAAGCAACAGAACCTAGGGCACTTCCACTTATGGTCCTATAGCTTAGGGAAATTAAAATCAAAAAGACACAGCCACCCCAAAGTTTGGGACGCCTCTGTTTACAAGAACCTCGTTTACAGTACAAGTTCAACATCGCAGAAAGTGAAAAATGGATAAAGAACTTGTGGTATTTACTTACAACGCAGTATCACTCAGCAATGAAATCTATGTCATCAGGCCCGTAGCAGCATAATGAGTGGATTCAGGTACGATGATTCTAACTGAAATAAGTCACACAGAAAAAGAAACATCATAAGATATCACTAATACACGGAATGTAAACTTGGCTACACAGGAACTGCATTCCAAAACAGAACAGGGTCTCAAATTTAGAAAACCAACTTATGCTTGCTTAAGGGTAAAGGTGAGTTGGGGTGCTGCATAAAACCACAGATTGAAATGAGCACAGATAAAGTTCCTTAAGTCAAATATGGAATAGACAAGAGCTACTCCTTGCTCAACGAAATGGACTCAACACCGCATATTAAACGCCTAAGAATGTACCTGACTAGTAAGTATCGTAAAACCTATGGATTGCTATGTCTCCAAAAGAGAATCAAGCGTGTGTACAGGGGCATAAACGCAGCAGTGATAGGATTGGAGAGGTTCGGTGAGCAAATGAAGACCCTTTGAAGTCATATTGCATGGTACCCATTACAAGGGGCTCAACTCTCCAGGTTTAAGGTATTCTTCCTTCAGCTAAAACATGCATGTGGAACCCAAGTATGATCAACCATGTGAACGGGAGACGTGTTCAAATATGTCTCAGTTTTCCTCCCCTGGTACTCGGGTGCAACATTCCAGACGCTTTACTAACACTCTCCCCACTTGGAGAGTCAGCGCCTTTAACCTCCTGTTTGGCTCAGTTTGCAATTTCTGCGGAAGATGATCAGGAATAGCGAGAACCAATGAGAGGCTAGCTGGAGGTGTCTGGACGGGCAAATTTAACTCTCATTTCCCACCAGGAAGAGGAAATAACCAAAGGCTCAGCGTGCCGTGCCGGAACCAGATTAGGGCCTGAAGCCATCCTGCAGTGTTGCGGCCAGCTCAAAAGAAAGCGAGTTGAAGAAAGGAGCTCAGGGGCACTGTAATTCACAAACCTGCAGAGTTATAAATGACAGCTATCGTCCAAAAATAGACTGAAGTAAGGCTGCCAAGAGGACTTGAAAGCGGGGCAGAATTGCAGGAAACCGATTTCAGGAGGTAGACTGGAATTGCATTGAAAGCATAGGAAAAGAGGCAGAACGTCCACAATGATGCACTTGGCCAAAAAGGGCGTATGCGTTTTTTCCTGAATATATTCAGGAAAAAACGCATACGCCCTTTTTGGCCAACCAAGCAAGCTTGCAAAGGAAATCTGCACTACAATGAAGTCTCACTTCCCCCCGGTCAAAAGGGCCATCTGAAAAAAGTGTAAAATCCAGAAAGGCAGGACAGGCCATGGAGAACTGGGAGCCTTGTTATGCTGATGGGCGGGATGTAAATTGCCAACAACCACTCGGGAGAAGTGTATGGTGTTTCCTGAAACATCTAAAAAACAAAGCAACAGAGCCTAGGGCACTTCCACTTATGGTCCTATAGCTTAGGGAATTTAAAATCAAAAAGACACAGCAACCCCAAAGTTTGGAACGGCTCTGTTTACAAGAACCTCATTTACAGTACAAGTTCAACATCACAGAAAGTGAAAAATGGATAAAGAAGTGGTGGTATTTACTTACAAAGCAATATCACTCAGCAAAGAAATCTGTGTCATCAGGCCCTTAGCAGCACAATGAGTGGATTCAGGTATGATGATTCTAACTGAAATAAGTCACACAGAAAAAGAAACATCATAAGATATCAGTAATACACGGAATGGAAACTTGGCTACACAGGAACTGAATTACAGAACAGAACAGGGTCTCAAATTTAGAAAAACAACTTATGCTTGCTTAAGGGTAAAGGTGAGTTGGGGTGCTGCATAAAACCAGAGATTGAAATGAGCACAGATAAAGTTCCTTAAGCCAAATGTGGAATAGACAAGAGCTACTCCTTGCTCAACGAAATGGACTCAACACCGCATATTAAACGCCTAAGAATGTACCTGACTTGTAAGTATCTTAAAACCTATGGATTGCTATGTCTCCAAAAGAGAATCAAGCATGTGTACAGGGGCATAAACGCAGCAGTGATAGGATTGGAGAGGTTCGGTGAGCAAATGAAGACCCTTTGAAGTCATATTGCATGGTACGCATTCCACGGGTTTCAACTACCCAGGTTTAAGGTATTCTTCCTTCAGCTAAAACATGCATGTGGAACCTAGAGTATGATCAACCATGTGATCGGGAGACGTGTTCAAATATGTCTCAGTTTTCGTACCCTGGTACTCGGGTGCAACATTCCAGACGCTTTACTAACACTCTCCCGACTTGGAGAGTCAGTCCCTTTAACCTCCTGTTTGGCCCAGTTTGCAATTTCTGCGGAAGATGAACAGGAATAGCGAGAACCAATGGAGACTAGCTGGATGTGTCTGGACGGGCAAATTTAACTCTCATTTCATACCAGGAAGAGGAATTAACCAAAGGCTCAGCGTGCCATGCCAGAACCAGATTAGGGCCTGAAGCCATCCTGCGGTGTTGCGGCCAGCTCACAAGAAAGCGAGTTGAAGAAAGGAGCTCAGGGGCACTGTAATTCACAAACCTGCAGAGTTATAAATGACAGCTATCGTCCAAAAATAGACTGAAGTAACGCTGCCAAGAGGACTTGAAAGCGGGGCAGAATTGCAGGAAACCGATTTCAGGAGGTAGACTGGAATTGCATTGAAAGCATAGGAAAAGAGGCAGAACGTCCACAATGATGCACTTGGCCAAAAAGGGCGTATGCGTTTTTTCCTGAATATATTCAGGAAAAAACGCATACGCCCTTTTTGGCCAACCAAGCAAGCTTGCAAAGGAAATCTGCACTACAATGAAGTCTCACTTCCCCCCGGTCAAAAGGGCCATCTGAAAAAAGTGTAAAATCCAGAAAGGCAGGACAGGCCATGGAGAACTGGGAGCCTTGTTATGCTGATGGGCGGGATGTAAATTGCCAAAAACCACTCGGGAGAAGTGTATGGTGTTTCCTGAAACATCTAAAAAACAAAGCAACAGAACCTAGGGCACTTCCACTTATAGTCCTATAGCTTAGGGAAATTAAAATCAAAAAGACACAGCCACCCCAAAGTTTGGGACGCCTCTGTTTACAAGAACCTCGTTTACAGTACAAGTTCAACATCGCAGAAAGTGAAAAATGGATAAAGAACTTGTGGTATTTACTTACAATGCAGTATCACTCAGCAACGAAATCTGTGTCATCAGGCCCTTAGCAGCACAATGAGTGGATTCAGGTATGATGATTCTAACTGAAATAAGTCGCACAGAAAAAGAAACATCATAAGATATCAGTAATACACGGAATGTAAACTTGGCTACACAGGAACTGAATTACAGAACAGAACAGGGTCTCAAATTTAGAAAAACAACTTATGCTTGCTTAAGGGGAAAGGTGAGTTGGGGTGCTGCATAAAACCAGAGATTGAAATGAGCACAGATAAAGTTCCTTAAGCCAAATATGGAATAGACAAGAGCTACTCCTTGCTCAACGTAATGGACTCAACACCGCATATTAAATGCCTAAGAATGTACCTGACTTGTAAGTATCTTAAAACCTATGGATTGCTATGTCTCCGAAAGAGAATCAAGCATTTGTACAGGGGCATAAACGCAGCAGTGATAGGATTGGAGAGGTTCAGTGAGCAAATGAAGACCCTTTGAAGTCATATTGCATGGTACACATTCCACGGGTTTCAACTACCCAGGTTTAAGGTATTCTTCCTTCAGCTAAAACACGCATGTGGAACCTAGAGTATGATCAACCATGTGATCGGGAGACGTGTTCAAATATGTCTCAGTTTTCGTACCCTGGTACTCGGGTACAACATTCCAGACGCTTTACTAACACTCTCCCGACTTGGAGAGTCAGTGCCTTTAACCTCCTGTTTGCCCCAGTTTGCAATTTTTGCGGAAGATGAACAGGAATAGCGAGAACCAATGAGAGACTAGCTGGAGGTGTCTGGACGGGCAAATTTAACTCTCATTTCCCACCAGGAAGAGGAATTAACCAAAGGCTCAGCGTGCCGTGCCGGAACCAGATTAGGGCCTGAAGCCATCCTGCGGTGTTGCGGCCAGCTCACAAGAAAGCGAGTTGAAGAAAGGAGCTCAGGGGCACTGTAATTCACAAACCTGCAGAGTTATAAATGACAGCTATCGTCCAAAAATAGACTGAAGTAAGGCTGCCAAGAGGACTTGAAAGCGGGGCAGAATTGCAGGAAACCGATTTCAGGAGGTAGACTGGAATTGCATTGAAAGCATAGGAAAAGAGGCAGAACGTCCACAATGATGCACTTGGCCAAAAAGGGCGTATGCGTTTTTTCCTGAATATATTCAGGAAAAAACGCATACGCACTTTTTGGCCAACCAAGCAAGCTTGCAAAGGAAATCTGCACTACAGTGAAGTCTCACTTCCCCCCGGTCAAAAGGGCCATCTGAAAAAAGTGTAAAATCCAGAAAGGCAGGACAGGCCATGGAGAACTGGGAGCCTTGTTATGCTGATGGGCGGGATGTAAATTGCCAAAAACCACTCGGGAGAAGTGTATGGTGTTTCCTGAGACATCTAAAAAACAAAGCAACAGAGCCTAGGGAACTTCCATTTATGGTCCTATAGCTTAGGGAAATTAAAATCAAAAAGACACAGCCACCTCAAAGTTTGGGACGCCTCTGTTTACAAGAACCTCGTTTACAGTACAAGTTCAACATCGCAGAAAGTGAAAAATGGATAAAGAACTTGTGGTATTTACTTACAACGCAGTATCACTCAGCAATGAAATCTATGTCATCAGGCCCGTAGCAGCACAATGAGTGGATTCAGGTACGATGATTCTAACTGAAATAAGTCACACAGAAAAAGAAACATCATAAGATATCACTAATACACGGAATGAAAACTTGGCTACACAGGAACTGCATTCCAAAACAGAACAGGGTCTCAAATTTAGAAAACCAACTTATGCTTGCTTAAGGGGAAAGGTGAGTTGGGGTGCTGCATAAAACCAGAGATTGAAATGAGCACAGATAAAGTTCCTTAAGCCAAATATGGAATAGACAAGAGCTACTCCTTGCTCAATGAAATGGACTCAACACCGCATATTAAACGCCTAAGAATGTACCTGACTTGTAAGTATCTTAAAACCTATGGATTGCTATGTCTCCAAAAGAGAATCAAGCATGTGTACAGGGGCATAAACGCAGCAGTGATAGGATTGGAGAGGTTCGGTGAGCAAATGAAAACCCTTTGAAGTCATATTGCATGGTACCCATTCCACGGGTTTCAACTACCCAGGTTTAAGGTATTCTTCCTTCAGCTAAAACATGCATGTGGAACCTAGAGTATGATCAACCATGTGATCGGGAGACGTGTTCAAATATGTCTCAGTTTTCGTACCCTGGTACTCGGGTGCAACATTCCAGACGCTTTACTAACACTCTCCCGACTTGGAGAGTCAGTCCCTTTAACCTCCTGTTTGGCCCAGTTTGCAATTTCTGCAGAAGATGAACAGGAATAGCGAGAACCAATGAGAGGCTAGCTGGAGGTGTCTGGACGGGCAAATTTAACTCTCATTTCCCACCAGGAAGAGGAATTAACCAAAGGCTCAGCATGCCGGGCCGGAACCAGATTAGGGCCTGAAGCCATCCTGCAGTGTTGCGGCCAGGTCACAAGAGAGCGAGGTGAAGAAAGGAGCTCAGGGGCACTGTAATTCACAAACCTGCAGAGTTATAAATGACAGCTATCGTCCAAAAATAGACTGAAGTAAGGCTACCAAGACGACTTGAAAGCGGGGCAGAATTGCAGGAAACCGATTTCAGGAGGTAGACTGGAATTGCATTGAAAGCATAGGAAAAGAGGCAGAAGGTCCACAATGATGCACTTGGCCAAAAAGGGCGTATGCGTTTTTTCCTGAATATATTCAGGAAAAAACGCATACGCCCTTTTTGGCCAACCAAGCAAGCTTGCAAAGGAAATCTGCACTACAATGAAGTCTCACTTCCACCCGGTCAAAAGGGCCATCTGAAAAAAGTGTAAAATCCAGAAAAGCAGGACAGGCCATGGAGAACTGGGAGCCTTGTTATGCTGATGGGCGGGATGTAAATTGCCAAGAACCACTTGGGAGAAGTGTATGGTGTTTCTTGAAACAACTAAAAAACAAAGCAACAGAACCTAGGGAACTTCCACTTATGGTCCTATAGCTTAGGGAAATTAAAATGAAAAAGACACAGCCACCCCAAAGTTTGGAACGGCTCTGTTTACAAGAACCTCGTTTACAGTACAAGTTCAACATCGCAGAAAGTGAAAAATGGATAAAGAAGTTGTGGTATTTACTTACAAAGCAATATCACTCAGCAATGAAATCTGTGTCATCAGGCCCTTAGCAGCACAATGAGTGGATTCAGGTATGATGATTCTAACTGAAATAAGTCACACAGAAAAAGAAACATCATAAGATATCACTAATACACAGAATGTAAACTTGGCTACACAGGAA